>NC_056741.1:1727932447-1727979947 GCF_019279795.1 Protopterus annectens | reverse complement strand
TAAGTCAAAATGATATAAGCCATGAGAAGTGCTAGTTTTTTTTGCATATGCAATGGTATTGACTTGCTTTTCTTCACTGGCAGGTGTTCAGTAGGAGTCAAGAAGACTGTGGCTCAATGCAGTGGTACATTCTCTTCTGTGTTGTGTGAAATTGACAAAGATTCTTTTATGCATCTGCAAAGTTGTTAGCTTTTTTCCCTTTTTCTCTCTCTTTCTCATTTTGATCCATAAAGCTGAGCTGTTTGCAGGTCCAAGCCATAAATACTAACAGTTCCAAGCATTGTTAGCTGAGGAAATGCAAAATGTAAAGGTACAAGGGTGAGCAGTTCAATGAAAAAGTTCAAAATTATTGGAAGTGAATAAGTGATTACAGCTTCCCTAGTAGCCTTAACACTTTAATGTGTGTGAATCCAAATTAGAGTCCTCAACTAAGGACAACCATATGGTGTTCTTTAGTTACATCTATAACCTAAAAGGAAAGGCCCAGATTTGTGCCAAATTGGTAGCTCATGATACCACATATACTGAACCTGTGGACATAGCTAACCTTTTGGCTGACAGGTTCTGTGAAAACTTCACTCCCCTGTCCCTGCCACATGTAACCAATGATATCCCTACCACCTGACATCTACCTTGCATCTGTAAAGAGCAGGTTGTAAATTCCCTCTCTAAGGCCAAAAATACAGCTTCTGTGGGACCTGATAACATCTCAGGCTGGATCCTACATGAGCTCCAACAAGAATTAGCAACACCATTGGGTACTGTTTTCAATGATAATCAAAGCACCGGCTTCTTCCCAGATGAATGGAAAATGACCACTGTTATTTTCTTGCACAAAGGTGGTGCTTCCACTGACCCCTGGAACTATAGACCTATTAGCCTGACTAACCTTATCTGCAAGGCCATGGGTTGAGTTATAATGGATTTCGTCAACAAAGATATAGGTAATCTCCAAACACTTGACCCTACTCAGTTTGGATTTGTCAAATGGAGATCATGTCTGTTAACCTGGTGGACTTCTTTGAGACAGTCACCAAGGCTCTGGATGAGGGGAAATCTGTGCATGCAGCCTACCTAGCCTTAGACAGGTTGTTTGACACTGTCCCCCACCCAAACATCATTAACACACTCACCCAGCTGGGTATCAACCCCTCATCGATAGAACCCATATAGTCAAAATAGGGGAATCCACCCCCAACAGCAGACCTGTAACCAGTGGTGCTCCACAGGGATCAGTCCTGGACCTCTACTGTTTGGTATCTATTTCTCTGAAATACAAGCAAAAACTAAAGGTCTGTGGCTGACAAAGTTTGCTGATGACTGCAAACTGGGAGCTGTCATAGAATCTGTAAATGATGTCAACATCCTACAAGATGGTCTTTCACAAACAAATGATTGGTGCCAAAGACATGGCCTTAAACTCAATGCAAAAAGAGTATTACCATCCCTTTCAGTAATAGCGATGTTCCTGCTAATATACCACATCAATGGCAGCACCCTAAGTATGCACTCAGTGGTGAGAGACCTGGGCACACAGATTGACAGCAACCTTACCTTTGACCACCATGTATCCGCAGTGGTAAGAAGAGCATTCTATATTGCTCATCTCATAATTAAGGGCATTGCCTCCAGAAAGTTATAACCTCCCTTTACTCTTCTCTCATCAGGCCAATAATTGAGTACAATGCCCCTTTTGGTATGTACCTTTCCAAGCACCTGTAAGCAATTGTAGAGACCACAATGGTTCCTCACAAAGGAAATCCAAGCTCTTCAGCATCTGTCCTATGTGGATCATCTAAAATCACTGCCACTTTATTCTGTTCCATGCAGACTACTCAGAGGTGATATCTACCTTGCATACAAGGCAATCTCTCACCCTGCTTTATTGGAAATGCTGCATACCCATAAGTCAAATGGTGCATGGGTTACTTGCTCTAAAGACCTTAACCTGTTATGTGACATTAATAGAACCTGTTGGAGGGACAGATTTGTCTCCTAGAGGTTACCACACCTTTGGAACAGATTCCCACTCCATGTTAAACAGAACACTCATTGGACCCCTTCAAATGCAATCTGGATGATTGGATGGGTAACTGTAAATTCTCCCCCAAAGGGTTCCACCTGTGACCTACTTGGAAAGGGGCAATATGTGCTGATCATGGAACTAAAGGTAGAACACAGCTAGGCTTGTAAGGGCCCTAGGACCATAAGATTAGTAACTTCCTATGATCCTATGATCATCTAATAGAGGAGTATATAATTTAGTTTTATTTAAAGATAGCCTGTGCACTTTTTCTTAGAGCTAAAAGTAAATATTTGCTGAAAGCATGCAAGCTATTTTCCATATATGGGAGGGTAATGGGAATATGAAAAGAACAGTCAACAATCAGTGTAAATTGCTGCACAGGCTGCAACATGAATTTTAGCATGAACAACCTTAATTTTAGGTTAGATAATACCTGTGGGTACAGCTGTTGATTTGGGCCATTGTTCCTATCTGGAGGGATACACTTAATTTTTTTTGTAGATATATATAATTTTGTATATATTCTGAACATGTGTTTAGTTTTTACCTTGAGGGTTTTCATTAAAAAAATGTCTTCAAAAAATGCAACATAGGTTCAAATGGAGATATCAAGAAGCAATTGTAAAAGGGGTCAGTCTGCCAAACATTAGTTTGTGTATGCAACACACAAGCTGGAAATACATGTTCAGAAAGCTATCATGTATAATAGGTGATAACAATACCTCCTAGTCACAGTACAACATCAAAATATATTGTAGTAGTTAATGATCTGGGAAAAAGATCAGAAGAGGGTCAAAAGTGAATGAACAAAATAGTGCAAAGATAATATTGACTAAGACATGAAGAGGTAGCATAAAAGTTAACAGTAGTTTGATATAATTTAGAGTAATTTGTGGATGAACGGTATCTTTTCTTTAGGCCAATAACAAAAATATTGTATACAAGAAACCATATTAGCAGTGAAGGTGTACTGGAGTACCAAACCTATTGCAGGGACAGAGTGAATAAAATATAAGCCATAGCATGGTTTACATAAGAGATAAGAGCAGCTGAAATATGAGTTGATTGGGAAACATTCATATAGCAGATTCTCTTCATAATAAGAAAAGAGATAAAAAAAATCAAAGTTATGCAAAGTTTGACAGAGGATTTAGTAGAGATAATCAATGGATATTACTAATGCATGTCTTAAATGGAGCACCAAAAATCATCTACACCCAAATCATTCTTAATGCTCTGTAATGGGCAGACATCTATCAGTGGGTCTTATAGCCTGTGCAAGAGAGGACAGTCTTTGAACTGTGGTTCTCAGCTGCTGAGTAACTAAGTAGTCTAGTTAAAATACAACAGAGATCATATGAGAGCACATGACCAACTAACACTATGCTCCAAGATTAGCTTGAGATTCCCTGATAATGAAAAGTGAGTTATTTATCACACATTGTCAAAACTGAGCAATCAGGCAGGGCTATCTTATAAAGTAGCTTAAGCACATTTCCTTCATAACAATAAGCTTCTGTATGAAACAAATACAAAAAATCAAAATTAAGGAATCAGTGCTTTTCAAATAAGGGAAAGTATACAACCTTAGTAAATAAAAGTATGATAAATGTCCCATACTCTTTGACTGGCTGCAATTAATGTGCTGTAGTTAGTATAAGGTTAATTAAAGACCCTTGTAAAAATACTCTCCTTTCACTGCACTCCTGAGGATGCTTTTTGTCACCTGTAGAGGACAGATCTCTTTATGACCCCTTTGCATGTTATGCTGCCATGTCAGTGTCCTATGTGATCTGCATTGCCGCCTGTATTCCTTATATATTTAGATGATGTGTTGTCTACGCTAGGAAAAAGAGAACACACTTGCAGAGTCCCCCAAAGCTCAAGGCACGATTGACCAAAATTCAAAAAAAAAGAACACGCTCTTCTCCTTCTCCAAAGTAAAATTTAATCCATAAAAAAGTAGTTGTTAACCAAATTTAAAAGGAAAATACAACTGCAGCAAAAAACTGCCTCCTAAAAAAAAAACAAAACACACACTCGCATTACAACTGATGTGATGTCCGGCTGCATAGATTTAAATAGGTTTAAGCATGGGAGAGACATTTTTTGTGAAGCAGACAGACAAAAAAGGGTGGGGGGTGGTGATGAATAGTTCACTATGTCATATATGCTTTCTGACACCAATACATATAGAAATCTATAAGCAAGATGTAGCTTCGTATAGTTCACAAATATATAGGACATGTTATATACGATTGGTGTATGTGTAGACAGATTAGTAAAGAATGATGAGTTCTTTCATTGAACATTTATTGAGACCTATTGTAGAATCTTTTCCTCTCCACTTAGAGACACGATCAGCTTTTTTGGAGTATATAGAATAATATACTCTGTTGAGGATACAATCTGTTCATGAGATACTTGCTAGAGATCCACCTATAGCAGGAGAGGAACTTACTTATTTTTTTGCCACTTTTAGATTTCTAATTCATCTATCCCTTTTTCTAGATGTGGCGTAAATATTAATGACAAGGGACAGATTATTCAACACTGCTTAGGAAACCTGTCTGTCTGAATTCGATTCTCTCTCAGATAGCATGCATCCAGGCATGTTTTCTTTTTCTTTAAAGCTGTCAGCAATTCATCAGGTTAGATCCTGTGAATTGGAGAAGGAAGCTGATTTGATGGAGTCACTATTTAGAGACAGAGGTTTACAATCAAGTATGGTCAAGAGTATCAGGAATACTGTTTTTTGGTTCTGTACCAATGTACTGGGTACATTACATCATATCAACAGGGATCTGATCGATGGAGTTAGGTATACTGTTAAATATAATATGTTAATCTTGGATGATGCTACTATGGAGATTATAGGTGACAGACCCACGGTTTCTGTTCAAGAATAGAAAGGTTTCATGCTACCTGTGAGACCCACAATGTGTATACCCCCTAGCCCACTGCCTGAATAGCTTTATATAGGACATCTATATGATTTGAAGAAAGGTAATGGAATAAATGCTTAGTCAAGCACTCGAAATGAGATATCATACGTCATTGTCATTTGAGTTTGGGTAGAAATAGTAGTAAGGAGGTGGGAGGTGGTGATCTACTAATTATGCTATGCTAGCTAAGGCCAATTGAACTGGATAATGAAATATCAGGCAACATTTGATAGCATACTTTGATGGCTTCCATCAATTATGATGATGAGGGGGGGGTTACTTTGTATATATCTGATAATGTTTGTATAGAACAGTGGGGGCCGTGGTGTCATTTTTTTTTAAGTTGAGAGGAGGTAGTGTTGTGTGTTTAGGAGATCAAGATTTTTTGATTTTGGTTCTTCCTATATTGTATTTTACATTAGAGTGATTGTTGGCTTTATATTGCTCTTGGATTGGATCTCGTCTGATTTCAAATGATATAAAGAGGTTATTGTAATATAGCCTTTAATAGGGTCTATACAAGTTCTTTTAATGGTATTAATGGATAGGAGTCCATGGCAACATGGTTTCTGACAGAATTAACATCGGCTCACCCATTCCATCTTGCCCTATGATTGTCATCAGTATTGGGTACTTTTTATAGATATCTCTACAGGTAAAGAATTTTTATAAATTGCTTCATTGAGTTGTACATAACTGCCTTTGTTTGGTCATTTTGGTTGAGATTATACCATTAATGGAGTAATCGTTGGGAGGGCCCCACCATTGGCAGTAGAGCATATGTAACAGAGGTGTTTTATATATTTTTTTGTTTTGTTATATACAAAAAACTCTCTCTATATGTATAGAAAATATATGTTACTTCTGGGTATGATACATGAGGCGATGATCTGATCTCTAGGACTTGGATTGTATAGATTGACTGCAGAAGCACGAGATAGTGAGTTAGAACATGGCTAGATCAATCAAGAATGTTTATTTTGTAGGAACAGTGGTGGCTTAGCGTTTTTTATATCCATAGCTAGAGATTAAGTCACTTATGTAAGATGTAAAAATATTAATTATTAATGTGTAGCATGATTTCGTTTTTTTTTTCATTTATTTGTAAGTATATATAAAATTAATACTGTGTGTTTTGTTGTTTGTTGTTTTCTTATTCTTTCTATATTTAAAATGATGATTTGTGCTGACTATGTACATGCTGTAGATCGTGTGTTTTGTTTACATTTAGGAGGCAGTTTTTGCTGCAGTTGTTTTTTTCCTTTAAATCTGTTAACAGATGAGGTAAATTGAATGATTGTTTAGTAGTTTGTTGTTTTTTCCTGCTTTTTTGTGTTTAAAAGTTTTAAGGTTTTTACATAGGTGTAGTCTCTTAGACTGCAGGAAGGACAAGTGTAATAATTTAAGAGATAACTGCCCTTAATTGTTGGGTACCAGCCATGGGGTTCATGTGCAATTTATGTTGCTGCTATAAAATCAAGGCATTATTCTTCTATGGAAGTGATGAGATGAAGGTGATTTCTGTCAGTACTGTGGCCACTGGTACTCCTTTCTTTTTTCCCTGAATCTTTAACCTCATCCATAAAATAGGTTCTTTGCCATTTTTCAACTTTTATCGAGTTATTACTTTATCTTGTACTCATCATTTGAGTTTAAATTAAAGACTAACATTTAGAAGGGAGAGACCGGAACTTTCCTGATGCCTTCAAATGCCTTTCACCTTTGCTTATTTAAATGGTTTCTAGTGAAACACTTAAATTACAAATTAAAATATGTTCTTCTCCTTGTTAGATACAGATCATTAATATAATATAGGACTGTATTGCCCTTAGCAGACTCCCAGTACTGGATCATGCAATATTCCTCAGTTCTGCATCACCTGCACAAACATTTCTGATGCACCATATTTTCCCATGTGCCAAAGAGGGGAAGCACATCTTTGAATTTTGCTCTCTGAACCTTTTATAAGGTTCTTCCCTTGCTCCCTGGACTCCTGCTGTATTCTGTATTACATATGAACATGGCTATTGTCAAAATGAACAGAAACATCAGTGTTCATTTCCTCGGCAGCTGCCACCACAGACATGAGAGTTCACATTATAGCTTTCCTTACTGGGACATTGGACATATAATTGAACACTCTGTTCTGTTTTACTTCCAGTTCATTATTAGAAACAATTATTTCATCTGCTTATTTCTTTCATAAACCTTTGACAGTCTCAACGGGTCATTTGTATTTAAAACCTACCTTTCATTTCCATTTTCTGTTTTTCTTTGTTACATTTTGTATAAAACAAATTTATGTAAAATTATTTTTTTTTGTCAATGTCCCTCTTCAAAAGTTTTCTCTTTCTGACTTCATCTCAGTCATAAATGTTGATTTGAGAATGCATCATATATAGTATGGGTTCCACATTGTTGTTTTTTTTAGATCTTATTAATCACGCAAGTAACTACATCCAAAATGTGTCTCTCAGCTGCATTAGCCTGAAAACTGCACAATTTAAGAGTTCTTTTTCTTTGCTTTCATTGATTGCTAATGAAATGTTTGAATTCAATTGTAATCACAATGGTTCTTACTATTACCGTATAAAACATTGGTAGACCTAATCTGGTGGATAGATGAGAAACAAGAAATTATCTGCACCCGGCAAACACATGTTTACAGATTTACTACAGAAGCTGAAAAACTATATAGATATCTAATGTCATTTAATGTTATAGACAAAGTCAAGAATACATCTCTTTGTGTTTAATGAATGATATATGTTAAGCATCATATAACTAACTGAAAAGAAATAGGCAACAAAAATAGTTTGGATCATTCAGAATGGAAATTATATAACAAGCTTATTAGCCTAATATATAATTTCCTTTTATTCATTATACCTTTTTTGTCTTAGATTAATATAGCTACAAAGAAACAGTCAGCAAATAGGCATGCCTCTGTAGCTCTCATTTACAAATGAGTATCATAAAAATGCACTTCACCATATGATTGACATGAATAATATGTTGCATTAAAATAGGCTGTATCATTCTGATGACATACATCACGTCTACATAATGCTTTCTACTTGTAGAATTTACAGAGTTGCAGATTCAAACCTTTATCCATTCAAGCATCATTATATGTTAAATTGTATGACTTGGCTGTCTTTTGTCAGAACTAAGATATAATGTAAAAATGCTTATGTTACATGTGGTCCTCTTGGGTCAGACCTCTCTTAAGTTCTTACATTGCTTTCAGAAATGGGAAACAATTTAGAATGATGAGCATTGTGTTCTACGTCTGGTTGACCTTTGCTTGACAAAGTATCTCATTCAATATGATATTGTCAGTTCAGTGCTTGCAGTGTTCACATAATCTCAACTATTTCACCTCTGACATTTTTTCATTATCTTTATCCACCTCAGACACCTCTGCAAAATGTTGCAATCTATCCATAATGTAGACAATTCTGAAACAGAAGACTCAGATCAAAGATTTATAAATCAAAATCTCTCTGGGGTGAATATTTCAAACTTAATATTATCTGCTGCCTATATATAATCACAGCTGAAGAAAAATGCTAGCAGTTTAGATGACTGTGATATTGCATTTTCCTAAACTGTGTACAGTATCCTCTATTAGCATGCATTTTACAGATAGTGGTAATATTATTTATTTGATAGTTTATATAAAAGTCAAGATTAGTTCTTTCATAAATTAACACATGCAGACACACACACTCATGCATTGAATGCACACAAAACCATCATAAAATGTTGTTTCACAGTCATGTGCGTACTTTAAAATACATTTAAAATCTACCCTATATTGATATTAAGTCCTTGCATTGTGTAGATTGCACTCACAAATTTCTTTTAATCTCATTATAATAAGGCATTGAAACTGGATTGATCCTCCTTTTCTAATTCAATTTCCACAATAGTTTTATCAATTGCAGTCAGTTCCTTACATGATCTGCTCTCAGTATATACAGTTTATTACACCGATAGCTCCGGATTCATGAACAGACAGTCTCATCATTGCTATTGTGTGCACATTGTGTTGTGATGTACACACGATAGAATGCTATTGTATAGCACCCCCAAACAAAGATAAATGGCAGAGTATAGTAAAGAAAGCGTAACTTGCTGAATTACATGCTAATTAGCTAGGCCAATATGGTGGAGCCATTAAGGAAGCTACAAAGTAACCATGAAGAAATGCTGTAGCCCTTTGCCTCGACACCAAAACCTACTGGAATACAGTCATAGGCCGCTGCCTCCAAAATATTGTATTAGTGTCTTAATGCTATGTTACAAGCTGCAAGGGAATATATCTATTTTCCATCCACACCAAAGGAAAGAGCAAGAAGAATGCAGGAGTTTTGTTTTTTGCTATAGCACACTTCCCTGAAGTTTTGATGGCCATAGACTGCAGTCACATAGAAATAAAAGCCTTGTCTGGTGAATAGGGAAGGACCTACATTAATAGGAAGTGGTTCTACTCAATCACCTGCCGGGTTGTCTGTAATACACAAGGGATCATCCACAATGTCTTTGCAGGCAACCCAGGCAGTTACCATGACTCACGCATATGGCACACCTCTCAGCTTTATACAAGGTTTGCTAGTGGTGATGTTTCACAAGACCATATACTGGGTGGTGCAGGTTATAGACTGGATCCATGGCTCATGACACCCATCAGAAATGCATACACACCCATAGAAGAAGGATACAGTGATGCCCACACTCAAACTAGAAACATCATAGAGCATGTCTTTGACATGATGAAGTCACATTTCCATTGTCTATACACATTGGGTGTGTGTGGGGGGGGGTGTTGTGCAGTGTGACCCAGGCACCTGTGCAGAAATTCTCATAGTCTGTGCCATGTTGCCCAATATCATCCTGAGGAAACAGCTGCAACAGGGGCAGCAAGGGCCAGGACCACATATTCTTGGTGACACAGGGAGAGCCAACACCTCCAGCACATACAGACAAGGATTCTGAGGGAGAGCCACCGGGTGCAGAGAGAGATGGCAGTTGTAGGCATGCACATACACACTCACCACCAAAGGAATAAACATAACAACCTAAGTATATACAAACAGTAAAACTGATGCCAACCAAAGCCCACAAACTTTATTTCTACATGTTTGGCTGTGTACTGATAGCATCAGACAGAGACAGCCACAGAGGACATGAGTCTTAACTGCCGTAAAGACAAGGTAATGTGGAACCTACAGTATAAAAACAAATGTATAAAATGGTAAAAGCAAGTCATATACCTGCACACTGTTTAGTCATAAATGTACTCAATCAGAACCTGTGTCAGGTGTCCACCTATGGTATTATTAACTTATAGGAATGATATCTGCAATATGCAGCTATGCATTATATACAATAACAGGCATTATGCTGGCCACTTACCCACTGTACACAAAACAGAAAACTGGACAATTATATCAGCAGTTTCACAAGGATAGCAATAAGCAGAAATGCAATATTGGTGATTTAAATGCATGACTTACAATACTAACTGAAAAAAAAGCCTTCCAAAATGAGTATGTACAAAAACATACAAAATCCTCTTATGTAATAAATATGCATAAAATCAACATAGTCAGAAAAACTCTCTTAGCTGTCCAGTCTGTGTATCAGACGTATATGCAATCCTAAGTCAAACCACATAAACAGAGGTAATGGCACAGTCACCATTATTTGCACAGGGTGGGGGCAGTAGGCCAGGGCTGATACCAAAATAGTGAGTGTGTGTGAGTAAGAAAAAAAGAACATTCAGTAAAGTATGAAATATCTCAGGGCCACTAACAATAGATGTAGCCCTATCCCAATCACCATTAAGGTTTTCTAGCTTGCATGTGTGTGAGTTTGTATGGTCATTTTTTTGTAAAATGTGTGTGTGTCTGCATGAACAAAATCTAGCTCTGTGATAGCATTATGTCTTTCCATGTTAGACAGGTGGGAGCAGTGCATGGTAGAGTTGTCAGTTCAGTGTCACCACTCCTGACCATGCCAACTGTCTCTACCAGGAGTTGCACTGCCATTTCCATGTCTCATGTCTGAAGTGGGGGTGCTACCTGAATGTGACCAATGTTTGTTGGATGAGCTTACATCATGACTATGTTCAGGACCATGATCCCATAGTCTGCCATGTCTGGATATAAACACCTCATTCACTAACTGAGTTGTGAAAGTAGTGCCGCTACAAGAGCAGGATATGGTTCGGCCACATTGACTAACACCAGAGAATTTTGCTGCTCTATGGACATGTAGATGCTGACCCGCCCCCAGCAGACATTCCATCACAGACACTGCCCAATTCAGTGTGTCACTTATCCTATCCAATGAGTCTTCCACATGGTCAAGGCAGTCAGGGATGTCAGAATGCTCCATGTTTAGGACTCACACTATCTCGTCTGAGCTTGTGGTGGAACATGCCTATGCCTCCATAATTACCTTGTACATATGTCTGGTGGCACATAATGACACACCAGCATCAGGACAAGGGTGGACACTAGGCCTCCTCTGAGCACCTCCAGCAAGCCTCCTGTGTAGTACCATGCCCTCATGATGGCTACAGGCACTCAGCTCTGCAACCAGAGTAACCACTCTACTCAACCTGTTTTATTTCTGATGGCTCAGTATAAAGGGTATGTGTAGGCATATGGACTGTGTCTGAAATAAGACCAGGGGATGTGTGAGCCACAACCTCAGTCTCTGATAATAAGCAACAAACACAAGAAGGAGAGAAATAGTGACTGCAAATGATCCAAACGGTGTTCTAAAAACTCATGTTAAACAATTTCAGATGCCAAAGGAATGCAATACTTATTGTCCTCAGACTTCCACCTAACTCATGGGTATTACTAAACAAAGAAAGTTTGTGCTTACCTTGTGCTGGTGATATTTCAGATGGTAATTCTGCTGCCCCTGGAAAAGAGGAAGGCAGTGGAAAGAAGGCTAATAAGTATCACAATGCAAATGACAGAAGGACAAGAGACTAATGCTTTGTCTTCCCCTTAAGAAATATCTCTGAATCAAGCAGACTGACTATCCTGCCAACACAATATATGTTGGACTATGTCTTTTCTAAGGCACACAAGCCAATGTTTCCAGACGTATGAGTAGTAACAAATAAAAATGTCTAGAATGGCAGTAAATGTCTTGTATACTGCATATCTAGAAGTTGGACTATGCTTAGCCTGTCATCCACATCAGCATCAATATCAAGGAGTATGCATGCGCCCTCTACTGAACTGTTGGGATCTCTGCCAGTGGAAAGGAACTGCTCAGTTTCAGTAAGTGGTTGTTCCCTAGTAGGACACCTCCCCCCATAGCCATCTGTTCCTGTGCTAACACAGCTGTTCCCCTGTGTGCAGCAGTAATCATATCAGTGACACATAGTTTCTGGCACAGCCAATCTCTGTGTTTATGTCAGTGACCATCTGCTGCCATATGCTTTTTCTGGCATATATATATCACCTCAGTTTCTGTCAAGCATGAAGGATCCATTGTGGCATAAGGATTCAATGATGACCTTATTCTCTGCTTCACTGAATGGTGACTTGCATGGAACACATGGTCTTGGTGCCATAATCTTGTAATATAGGAAACAGAAAAAAGACAAAACACATTTGTAGCACATATAGAAATCATTCTCCTCAAACAAAATCTGTATACCCATCCTCAGCACAAAACAATTAAATATTTAATACACTTTACAGACTACACACAAACTAAGGGATTATCCCCACAAAAAAAAAAAGAAAAATTAAAAAAATTGAAAAACAGAAAAAAGAAAAAAAAAGAAAAATTATAATATATTAGCATTACACACATTCCATTAACTTTTCTGTAATGAGCTTCATCAGTTATGAATTTCATCAGTTATGTAACTGACTACTGGAGGGCAGGGTTATCAAAAAGTAGGCAAAAATACAAAGTAGAAATGCCCAGATAATTTCCTTTTATCACTTCACTGTTGTGGAGGTTGCCACAGAATATCTGAGTAGCCTAATACCTCTGTTTGCTACACATGCACACCCCCTTGAAGGTGATAATATACACAATACACCTGTCTGCAGTAAGAAATTCCAAGACCAAATGGTAACAATGCTGTGATGTAACCATACCATTCATTACCAGACTTGGAAAGTACAGCAACAACTAGCATATCTGCAGTGTACCAACAGTGAATGCTAAAACTGCATACAGATAATGTTTTTTATTGCATATTGAAATATATTCCAGTGTATTTCAATAAAATAAGAATGAAAAAAAAATACATTGCAAGGGTGGCACAGTGGTGCAGTGGAGGGCATTGTCTCCTGACAGCAACAGGTTCCGCCATTCAGTTTTTTACTAGGGTGCATTCTGCACAACTGTGGTGGGGGTAGCCACCTGGCAGTGTAAACCTTGGCTCAAGATGATTGTCACTGTTGAAATGTTACCATAATTGCATGTGCAAAAATGAGAAAAAGGGGTTGTGAATGGACTCCAATGTATTTAAATGTAAGCATTTTATGAAGAGAACAAACATGCCTTATAAAATAATGCAGCAATTTTGTAGAAAAACCTCCTCCAAGTAGCCATAACAGTGTATCTCTATCAGTTTCCCCTCCTTTCACTTTCAAAGCTACACCATTACCTTTTTATAGTGTAGATTCAGCCCTCTGAACATTGTGAAGATGCAAATGAGGTGTTAAATCATTATCTTTCCCGAATATAAAAAAAAAATCACTTGGTGAAGGGAAGTAAACATTGTGGCAGTAGCTACACAATTGTATGCCTAAGCCCTAAGACAGCAGAGAGGAGCAATAACAATTGTTACCTGCTAATGGTTTGTAAGTATTAATGATTACTCTGACTAGAACAACAGGCAATACTGAAGAGACTCTTCTCTCTGAAGTGTATCATTCAGAGTAGACTTATAAAAGTGGAAGCCCCTTGATAGCTATGAGAACAACCTTAACAACACTGATATTCTCGTAATTATAGTACTCCCTCCATCCTTTGCTTAAATATGTTTTCTGAAATGCTAATCAGCTATATTACACATTGAAACAAAGATGCAAAGAAATGCCCATGACATTTCATTTCTGTTAGTTAAGCTGAGAGGAGGGGAAGATGCTCAGAAAATAAAGAGAAGAAATAGCTGGCAGTATGATGTGGCTATTATTATCTTAAGTTATTTGTCAATATCATGTTCATGTAGACCTGTTCAAGCAAATGTGAAAGGAACATTTTCTAATATTTCTACTGTTGAGTTTGTAATTTGGCATTCTTCTATGTCAGATCTATATGGTATGTACATTTTCTGATTACTAGTCTAAGCCTGTGTTGGCAAAATGGATAAGTAACTCAACTTAGTGTTTGTTGTTATTACACTGAATTGAAGGTTCAAATCCAGATAGTGTGGTGCTTTGTAGAGCTAATGCATATTTCCTAATCATATGAAAAGGTTTTAAAACACACACACACACACACACACACACACACACACACACACACACACACATGCACACACACTTAGGAAAAAATGACAATCCTGCATTTTTGTTATTTTTCCCTGATATTTGTTACTAATGATATTTTTTTCTATCATTATGTTCATCATTTGCAAGCATTTTGACATAGAACACTTTGGACTCTCAGCATTTCATGGGAAGAGCGACAGTCCACTGCTGAATGTACAGACTTAGAAATGTACTTTGGCATGCCATCAGTAGTGCATTTTATGGTGGCACATGTGCACTTTGCTACAGTACTCTGAATAGCAGTAAGAAAAACATCACTGTAGCACATGGTGTAAATGGAATGAATGTAGAAAGAGGATGTGGGGTTTGAATCCAACATGAAGCCACATAATGTTTGCAGCAGATATGAAAATTAAGCACGAAACTTTTTAATGGTATAGTTGTTGATCAATGGAAATACATGTCTTGTTTGCCCTTGTGTTTTGAGGTGTGTAAATTGTTACGACTTTTTATTTCCCTTTGGAATTTCTATGCTGCTCAGTAGAATGCAACCAGGGTTCGCAGGTGAAGAAAAACTGATCTGTTTAATTCCCTTTTCTCTAGTAGCACAAACACTTTTGTCACTGTCACTGCTGTGCGATATATGTAACGCATGAGTGATGTGCACAATATATATTGCTTTCTGTGGCACAAGCTGTAAATGCAGTGACTTTGGGCCCATAAAAGAGTTGCTCTGGGGTTAAAAATCATTTTGTGTGAAGGGAATGTTGAAATTATTACTTATTATTTATGACTTACTTTCATCAGAACTTCATTTGCTGTTTTTAATCTGTTTCTTTCCTTCTGCACTTGATCACTGCTGAGCATTGTGCAATCAACAACTTTACCTGCCTTAGGAAAAAGATTTAAAATTTTTATTTGGGCTGCCATATGTAGCACAAGCAGGCTTAGTGGGGATACATAGATGCCAGCACTCTGGACAATACAGAGTGGAGAACATCAATCTGCTGTGTAACTGTCTCTGAGATATAAGGTGTAAGTGCAGTGACTTTACAAACAGATCACAGGTGCTCCAGGCCAGATAACACTTTTTCTTTACAAAGAGTGTCGGAATGTAATTTTTAATAACAGTTCGATTAGGAAGGTAACACCACAAACAAATGGCTATCACAAGTAGGTTTGATAACAAGAAATGTCTTACTAATGCTTTAATAACTACATTTTTCTAGGCAGCATATCTCATTAATGAATTACTTATAAAACCAACAATTATGATAACTAAACAAAAATGCATTTGCATATCAATGAGGGGCAGAATACTTAAGTTAAAATTATTTTGACTCCTCATGTAGCCCAACTCTGTGTTTAGGACAGTATGTGATGCGAAGTATGTATCATAAACCAACCTATATCACTTAGCTCATGAAACTCTATCCATCTGACATATAGCCTCTTTCATGGGAATGCAGTTCACTGGACTTTTAAAGACACACAAACACACACACACACACACACACACACACACACACACACACACACACACACACACACACACACACACACATGCCTATCTGAAGTATATCTCCATATATTGTGTAATTCCCCCCAAAAATTATGACCCAAGTCACTGTTTTAACCTCCCAAGCACCAAGACATTGCAGCGAAGAGAGAAAAGCAACAAGAGACGTTAAATTGCATCAGAGAGGCACAGGGTACATATGCAACAGGTGCTACCTATAGGATGAGTCAGTAGCAAATTTAGAGATTTTATTGTAACAGGTGTCTAGTTTCCTAAGACAGATTTCTGTAAGTTTGTGAGAATTGCTGAAGCATAAAGGAGAGTGGACACAAGGTGTTTTTTTGCAATGGTGGCTTTTATGTTGCTTGTTAGATACTGCTTATTTATGTATAGAATACCCATTTTGTTTGTGAACTTTTTTATTTTTTGGGATATGTGGATGTCATATTTCAGGGCATTGTCAATAATAGCACCTAGAAGATTTGTTTTGGTTCCTGGAGAGATGATGATATTATTAATGGAAGAGATATTGAATGGGGCAGATTTGAAGTTCTAAGGGGTTGGAAAATCATGAGTTTGGTCTTATTTGGGTTTAAGATGAGCTGTGCATTGGATAACCATGATTCCACTGCTGAGAAAGAGTCTTGTGTAATTAGTTGTACGTTGTTGTAGGGATTGGGCTGCACATGTTAGTGTGGAATCATCTGTGTATTGGACAAGGGATGCATGTTGTGTAGCATTATGGAGTTTGTTAGTGAATATTGTGAAAAGAAGGGTACCAAGGATGTATCCTTGTGGGACTCCTAATGTGACACATAGTAGAAGAGATAAGTCATGCTGCCATTTATCAGCTGGCTGATGCCCTGTTAAGTAGCCTTTAAACCATGCTAGAGCAGAATTGCTAAGAATTAGATCAGAAAGTGCATTTATGAGCTTGTTGGGACGGGCAGTGTCAAATGCTTCCAAAAGGTCAGGAAAGATGGAAACTAATTTGCCATCATTTCTATGCCTTTTGATTACATTGGTAAAGCTTATTAGTGCAGAGGTAGTACTGTGGAAGGGACAAAATCCGTGTTGGGTTTGGGACAGAAGGTTGTTATCTAAGAGATAGTCCATGATTTGTGTGTGAATGCATTTTTCCAGAATTTTAGAGAGCGGTGACAAGATAAATATGGGTCAGTAGTTGGATAGTTCTGTTGACTTGCCATCTTTATGTAATGGAATGATGTGGGAGATTTTTCAGATTGTTGGAACTTGGTGCTCGGTGATGATCAGATTATTAAGATGGATACTGGGTATGAGACTGTCTCAGCAGCAAATTTAAGAAATTCAGCCAGTAAGTTATCAGCTGGTAATGTTGCTGTTTTAATTTTTTCTCAGATGTTTTTTAATTGTGTCTGTTGGTATGGGTTGGAAGGAGAAGGTATTGCTTTCAGTATTTAATGTAGGAATACTTTTTGGAGAGATTGAAGAGTTGAAGTTATTGTGCTGCTATGGAATCTGTATTGTTGGTGGTTGGGAGATGGAGTGCTGTAGTTTCCTGGTTTTAGGATATTATTAATAGCTGACCAAAATTTCTGTGGGCTATTCTGATGTTTAAGTTGTAGCTTATAGTAGTAATTAGTTTTGTCGTTTGATTTTTTTATTTTGTTTTTATTTCTAAGTTCTTGGTATGCCTGTCTTAATGCTTGTGATTTGTTTTTATGCCAAAAATCCAAGACTTCATCTCTCATATTTAGTAAGGATCTGTTTTTTTGGTTAGCCATGGGGCATAGTTAGAATTGATTTTAATTGTTCGGTGGGGGGGGTGGCTTGTTTGTTCAGGAAGTTTAGGAAGGTGGAGTTAAAAATTCTAAGGCTGCCTGTAGGGGAAGATGTTTAAGCGGTGCCCAGTTACAGAGTTTGAGGTTGGATAAGAAGTCTTGGGGTTGAAGTTTTTTTTATTCCTAATTTGATGATACTTGATATTTATTAGTTGATTTATTCAATGCCTGAGAAGGTAAGATGGAAGATGATCACTGAGGCTGTCTGGGAGACACCCCACCTGAAAAGAGAGAAAGGGTCTGTTCATTAGTAGCCAGTCTAGTATGGATTCCTTTTTTGATGATTGGTCAGTTCTAGGGTGAGTTTGAAAGATTTGTGCAAAGCCATGTAGGTTAATGTGATTAGAAGGGGGTTGTGAATTACAATTAAGCCAGTCTATATTGAAATCTTCCATAATTATAGTTTCTTTGAGTAGAAATTTAAAAGACCAATAGAGGATGTCTTCTAGTGTGGACAGGTTGTTTCCTGGAGGTATATAGGTACCAATTATATTTAAGTATTTCCTGGTGTTGATCTTCAATTTAGCAAAAATCATCTCAGCATTATTGAAGTCAGGGATATTTTGGCCAATGGTTTCTAGAATAAGGTTATTTCTAAATAGTATAGCTATTCCACCCCCTCTTTTGATCCTCCTGTCTACTCTATGGATGCTATAACCAGGAGGTAGGATTTCATCATTGCATATTTCTACTTATCACCAGGTTTCAATAATCCATGCAATGTCTGCTGAGTACAGGGAGAGGGTGGCATGGAGCTCCTGAACTTTAACAATACTTCTAATATTTATGCTCAAAAGTAGAAGATTGGTTTCTTTCCTAGAGAGGTTTTGTATACTATGGGACTGATTGGTGGTATGTTGACAATGGTAGGCTAAGTAAGTTTTGGGGCCACAATTAGGGTGGATTTCATCACTAAGAGTAAATTGAGATACTAAGTGAGTTATGGATTTGAGGAATTTACTCATAAATCCATCATATTTCTGTGAGGGGTGTGGTGAGGTTTGTTGTGGAAGTATAGTGTAGCTTAATTGATAGATATATGAATTTTTATATATTGAAATTGATATTACAATTCTAATGGGTTTTGTTGGAGGTGAATATGGGAATTGAGTTGTATGGGTGGTTGGTTAATGGATCTTTTAGTTGTATGGGATATGATGTAAGATGTGCTGCAGTTGATAGGATTATTAAGGTAGTAATATATAAGGCAGCATTTTGTTGTATTAATTGAGATATGTGATAGGTTGAGGTATGAATTTGTATTATGGTGTGCCAATAGTTATAATTATTGTTGGCTGTGCTTTTGATTATACGTATGAATTTTGTATTGATGTGTTGGTTATACAGCTAAGAATGAGAAATGGGAGGTGGTTTAGTGTCCTGTTACAGTTTGAGAAGTCTGGATAATTAGGTGTGATGTAATGGAGTCTGTATTAGCTGTGTGATCGGCTAATGTGGTTTATGGGAGTTGTTCTCTAACAATAACTGCAGGCAGGTGGGTGGGAAATGGGGATAGGGTAGGGGAGCAGAGTGAGCTAGTGTGAAGCAAGGGAGAATGGATGGGGGACAGCCTGTCCATGGTGTGCAGAAAGTAAAAAAACTATCACCCACACCAAAGAGTAATTTTTCAATGATTACCTGATTTTTGCTTGTAGCTATGTTCCACTGACTGGTAAAATTAAGTTGAGCAGCTTGTATAGTTAGTCAGTGTATGGCTGTTTTAGTTGCTGCATCTGCCATCCAACTTTACTGCTGTAAATAGAAATGGTCTTGCATCCTTAGTAGAATAATACATTATGTAATAGTATGGGCAAGACTAATAGCAGCTGCTTTACGGAAGAGATTAACAACTGCCACCCCTGATAATGTGCTACCCAATGCAGTTTAATCAAGGGATTCTTAATTGTGAGAAATTCTTTTTAGGCTGACCTACACTAGTTTAAGCAGAACCTTTTTCATGGTCGCAGTTCTTTTGGGTTCTGATCCTTTTTTTTTTTAAATATTGACAGCGAATATTGGTGTTTTCAGGGCTTATTGCTAATGTTGATAGACAGGAACAACTATTTTAAGCAGAACCTTCTTCACAGTTGCAGTTCTTTTGCATTCCATTCCTTTTATTTTTAAATATTGACTGCAACTGTTGGTGTCTTTAGGGCTTACTTCTAATGTTGATACACAGGGACAACTATTGTAAGCAGGACCTTCTTCATGGTCACAGTTCTTTTGGGTTCAGATCCTTTTTTTTAAATATTGACCAGTAATGTTGGTGTTTCAGGGCTTACTTCTAATGTTGGTAGACAGGGATAACTATTTTAAATAGAACCTTCTTCATGGTCACAGTTCTTTTGGGTTACAATCCTTTTTTTTTAATATTGACCATGAATGTTGGTGTTTTCAGGGCTTACTTCAAATGTTGGTATACAGAAACAACTATTTTAAGCAGAACTTTCTTCATGCTCACAGTTCTTTTGGGTAGTGGTCCTTTTTTTAAAATATTGACCATGAATGTTGGTGTTTTCAGGGCTTACTTCTAATGTTGGTAGATGGGGACAAAGAGGAGGGTCTGGACAGCAGAGGAAGAGGACAGCAGAGGAAGATAATATCACATCAAGCATTGATGCAGAAAAATGAGATAGGAGGCAATGATGAAAGTTCTGAGGGTGAGGACTAGATGCTCACTGTTCTCAGGCTTAAAGTAGGTGTGCCTCCAATGTCCCTTACCTATCTGCAATAATAATGTCTCCCAACCTTTTGTGTCCATCACCATCCTTGACCGTCTTGTATGTCCTGTTAGACTGCACCTGCTTCCTCACCTACCCTACGTACCTAACCCTCACAGTCCTAAGCCCTTTCCCCAAAATAACTCTCTTTAATAATAAAAAAAATAAAAATGGGCATCTGTGCCAAAAAAAGACACATTCATAACACTTCACCTATGTGTCTTATTGACACACTTGATTTGGCAAAACTGTCTCTATAACATTATTATGTTGTTGTCACCTACTCTTGGTGTGGTGAAAATGTAAATTCAGCAAATTCTGCCTACAGTTCCACATTTATGATGTGAAGACATGGATAGTTATGGTTCTTTTCCACTACCTTCCCACAAACTCTTCTATTCTTTTCCTTGTGCAGAAGGTGCAATGGTGCAGCAGTAGCATTGTCGCCTCACAGCAAGAGGTTCTCCGGTTTGGTTCTCAGCTGGGGTGCCTTCTGTGTGGAGTCTGCATGTCCTCCCTGCATTCTTGTGGGTTTCCACCGGGTGCTCTGGTTTCTTCCCACAATTCAAAGACATGCGTCTGGAGTATTTCTCCCTGGGTCTCTGCTGAAAATTGGCTTCCTTCCAAGTTGGACTTTCCTGGTAAATACATTTTAAATAAATAAAATAAAATTGTGTCCTTCCCCCATTTCACCACATTCACGCACGTAGCCAGAAATGGCCCATAAGAAAGTCTATCAGTTTTTGCCCTCAGCATTTGTGCAGTTTGACATCATGCACCAATGCCAAGTGATGGTGAATGGTTTTTCAGGTTCTATGGCAAAACCTGGACAGTTGTTTCTATTCCCAGCAGTAGTCCAGTTGTCCTCACACGAAGATACTTAAACATGCTGTGTGATAGAAATTAGAGTAAAGGCAGAATAAAGGAAATACTTATCAACAGTTACTCTATCAGTTCTTTGACTACTGGATGTAGCAAAGTGCAACTTTCTTTGTGGAGTGTTGACATAAATAACTGGTCTGAAGACTGATTTTTGGCTATAGTGTCAGGGATTCAATTTTAGGTGTATGCTCCATTATTTCTCACTGTGATGTTATACTTCTGTGATTTATTTCATGACATGCATCTTATTTTTTACCCATTTGCAACCTTAAATTAACAGATTTTGAATACTGTTGCAAAAAGTATTTGCAAACACATTCATGGCCATAAGAAAGAATGAGTAAACCACCCTTATTCTACTCATGTCTTCATCAGGTTTTGTCTGTTATATAGCGTCATGATCCCCAGAGAGATCAATTTATGATACAGAGCATTACAGATGAATAATGAGGACATACCATAAAGATGTGCATCAATGACCCATAACACCAAACTTTGATATGTGTCTGCCCATCTGTCTCTATCTGCACCCTTCACTCTCACCCCTCTGTACTACTATTTGTTATGCAGATGGATGTAAATTTCATCTTCTGGCATTTTCATACTTTTATTACTTTGTTGAAGATTAAAATTTACATCTTCCGTTGGCTGAATCAGTTATCACTGCCCCTTCAAAGGTGTGATTTTGACATGTGTGAAGTAGGATTTCCATGTTTTCTAGATTGTGTAAGTAGATAGGTAGGGGTTCTAACTTCACAACAGTCAACGTGTGTGTGTGTGTGTGTGTGTGTGTGTGTGTGTGTGTGTGTGTGTGTGTGTGTGTGTGTGTGTGTGTGTGTGTGTGTGTGTGTGTGTGTGTGTGTGTGTGTGTGTGTGTGTGTGTGTGTGTGTGTGTGTGTGTGTGTGTGTGTGTGTGTGTGTGTGTGTGTGTGTGTGTGTGTGTGTGATGGTGGGTCAATTCAATAATACACTATCACATCTCTGAAGTTATAACTATCCTGTAGAGTGTAGCTATAATACACTTGCATATATACTGTGTCAGCAGATAGGTAGGGAGTTCAAATACAGCAGTGAGACTTTCATGACTGTGTGTGAGTGAATGTAAAAGGATGCAGGAGTGTTTACACCTCTTAATAATGACAACATTTAGAATTCCACATATCAGTAGAAGTCATTTTCGTACACACATCTGCTATGAGTGATAAAGCTGATGTCATTCCTTCAAAGATGCAATGTGGCTCACATGCACACAGACTTCTACTGTGGCATGTGTTCAGTAGATAGGGAGTTCAAATAGAGCAGTGAGACTCTCCTGATATTATGTGTGTGAATGTAAATCAAAGTACGAGTGTCTTGTATGTTGACAACATTTTGAATGCCACATAACTGTAGAAGTCCTTTGTACACAGATCTCCTCTGCATAACACACCTGATGTAATCCCTTCAAAGTTGCAGTGTGGCTCACATGCAGGTAGACTGTCCTGTGGTGCATGTGCATAATACTCTTTCATGTAGATTGTGTCAGTAGCTGTGTAGGGAGTCCAAATACAGGAATAAATGTAATAAATGTCTTCTGTAATTGTGTGTTTGCTACTGTGCAGAACAGTCTACAAATAAATATATGATGTATATCTATACCAGTGTGCTTGCACAATCACTTTTTTAGCAGACACATCAAGGTGATACACAATGTCGATGTCATCCATTGAAATGTGCACTGTCAAATTTGTAAAATAAATCTGTAGATGTGCTTGTGTTTCAACAAACCTTCATTAGCATCTGATGTTAAGTATATAGCTTAAATCCCAACATCACTGTTTACAGTTAGTGTTCATTCCAAATCCTAAACAAATGGAATTCATGATTTCCACTAATAGCAAAACCCAAAGACCTACAATCCCCATTCCAAACATAGTCTTCTGATAATACTAAGATAGAACCTGTATCATACACTAAGCTACTCAGTGTCGCAACAGATAGAAACATGAAATTTGACAAGCATCCATCTCCAGCCATAAAAAAAGTTCACATTAAACTAGGCTGTCTATACAAAATCAAACTAATCCTCACTGACACCACAAGACAATCTATTGCCAGAATTCATCTATTCTCTACCATTCTCTATGCCTCTGCCACTTTCATCAACCTAAAAAAATGATCTATCAAAACTAGAAGACTGCTATAATAAGATTACCAAATTTGCCACTAATTCCCCATATAGAGCCTGTCACTCTGTTGTCTCATGCCAACTAAACTGGCTTGAATTACCCACTTTTCAAACAGAGACTCAACTAACAATTGTCCATGCCACAGTATTCTGACCAGAAAAATGTCCAGCACTCTGTAACCTACTTCAACCACAAACTAACAAAAGACAACTGAGATCTTCTGACAAATGTTCATTACAAGTCACAAAAGCTAACAACAACAATGGAGATTCTCTCTACTGTTATCAAATCTCCAGAACTTGGAACTTGACCCCCCCCCAGAACATCATAACCATCTCTAACCCCTCATAATTCAAATTATGTCTCAAGACCCACCTATCTAACTACCGGCTATACACTTCTCTAACTCCTGGCTGAGCAGTGTCCCACTCCACAAGACCTTACCCCTGTATGTAGTCACTAAGAAATATACTTGAAGGAAATCTTGTAAATATTAATTTTGTAAGTAATGAACCAGCAATATGTATTCTCATCCACCTTAGCACATACTGTGAGTGATTCTTCTGAATAACTTGTGTTTCATTGAATTTGAAACAACTTTATGAACTTTGTTAATATATTTATACTCTTGTTATTTTAACAACTCAATTAGTTATTTATTTGTATATGCATTGTTTTGTACTTTGTCGTATCCTTTGTAACTTCTGGGGCTTTTTCCCCGGGCTGAAAAAGGGCAACTACCCATTCAGACTATCCTGGTAAACACACATCAAATAAATAAATAAAATAATAATAAAAAAAAAATAAATAAATAAATGAATGTATGTGGTAACAGTGTTGTCACCCAGGGTGTGCAATGTTCATGTGTAGCTGTTGTTTCCTCTTACAAAAGTTTATTCTAAATTTCCTTTTGAAAGGCTGCATTGAAGACTAATGCTGTAATTTGAGTAGATTGTCATTCCATACCAGACATAATGGGATGCCTCCTCAGGACTGAGGGCATGAGATGATGTTATTTATGTTTTTGGCTAAGTAAGGCATATGTTCCAATATGGGATTATACCCACATTACACATAATTGCTGTTCTACCATCAAAATGACAATAGCAGGGGATCACAGCTGTGTTTGTGTATACCTAGCAACAGCTAATGTTGTCTGACATACAGCAAGATTATTTCTAAGTAATTACAGGGATACAAATTACTTGATTTATACACATGCTGTAATGCTTTCACATAACCTCACATATGACAATTGATGATGTATTTATACCATGTCACATTTATTGATACCACTATAGTGTTGATTTTCTGAACATTTAAGCAAGTGTTCCAAACCAGCATTGAGTGACTGTAAGCATTTGTGTCCTTAATTGTTCTGCAGGAATGACATCCCCCACCCCCAATTCTACTGTGTACATATAGAGTGGCAGAGATCTCCCCCATCCATTTTATGAGATAAACATTTTTGGCAAATAAAGTACGCTGATAGGCTTCACATAGGTGGAGTTCAACAGCTGTGATAACAGTTCTACTGTGGCACATGTGATTAATAGCCATATTGTTAGCTAGACGAGTTGTACTGTTTGATGTACAATTCTAGTAAAGGGAATATTTTTGCACAAATGAACTGATGTCACACAATAGCCATTATATCACATCAATATTATCCCTTGATAGGTTACACAAACAACATCTTTTCGTGGCCACCAACACTGCTGATGCACGACAAACATGCTTGTATTCATGTAAGCATGATAAGCAGCATGCATATGTGATTAGCGCTGCTGCTCATTGCACTGACAAGTAAACATTGTGTACGCTTCGCTCGAAGCCTACCTGATTGTTCATGAATCCTAGGAATAGTGTAAACAATAATTTCTTGCAATTTAGGCTTAAACATTATTGGCTATTTATCTGTGTCTACTATAATGCATGTATTACATTGAAGGGTGAGGCATAAACAAAATGCAATTTTGCATATGTCAAGTATGTATTTTTCAACATAATGACCTTTGTAAGGCAATAAGCTGCCTTTTATTTCCTAAGAATTGTGATTTGTTTTCCAGTTCACTAATTTGCTGGTACTGCTTTTAAATCAGTGCCTTTATTAGCATAAAATATGTTGTGGTTTGCTGACAGCTCACTTCTCCCTAGTATAATGATATAATGTAGTCCTCAAAACTTGTCCCTGATAATTAAATAATTATTGCTTATCCTATTCCCACTTGGGGTAGTACTCTTTCTTATCATCAATTCAAATTAAGTCATCTCATAACTTTTGTGCCCACAATTAAACAACTCTTGATAAGGGATAGCAAAGAACACTTGAAATAGTATGATCTTGTAAAGTAAACTATAAGTTCTGGAAATATCTGAAAATGGAATTGCATCATCTCCCAAATGATATTTTTTTCTGACTTGCAAAAATGTTTTATTGTCTTTCATCATCCATCATTTTGTGGATGACATATGCCTTGGTCACATCTTTTTGTGCCCTGCAAAATAATGTAACGTTTTTGGCAACCAATGGATATTCATGACTTTGATTTAAATGTAGAAACAAAGAACATAAGTGATTGCCTTCATCCTGTTAAGTACTAGCATTAAGTGAACATGCCAAAACAACAAAAGTCTATTTTCCATAAATACAAATGTAATGTTTTATTAAAGAGCATACCATAACACAGCATCAACAAGAAGAAGTGATTTAAAATTTACCAGACATAAACAAGAACAGTTCTGAAGAAGTTCATTGTATGTTTATTGAATTAACATGCTCAGTGTTATTATATTAAATCTAGTGTCTTCTTGGAGTGCCTTTGTTAGAATTTCATGTAAGAATTAATATTGGCAGCTTTGCTTAATTATAACACAGAATATACCTACTCTTTGGTGTTTTATAAATTGCAATACTTAGCTTTTATTCCACTAGATGGTGGCAAGATTTTGCTTTTGTGATATTCTCTGCTTCTTTTGGCAATGTATTAAAACATTTTTGGGGGGTCATATTAGCAAAGAATACTTATTGATATTTTTCATTTGCTTTTAAATATGTACATATTTTGTACATTATCTCTCATTTCTATAATGCCTCTGAACTTTTATGTCAATATTCATGATGTTAGTGGTAATCTGCTGAACATATGTAAACATGTACTTGATTACCATTTAAATTTTGCAGTGGAAAGCTGTTTGCAAAAACATGGTGCTCTCTGGTTGTCTATTGGTTTGTCATTTCTTCATCTAAGGCGTAACATTGGCAGTTGGTACAGAGAGTTAAGGCTGTGAGCTGTAGTTTCTGTGGTACAGGTTTTGATAAACTAACCCCTGATTTTTTTTTATTTATTGACATTTGTTTACCAGGAAAGTCCAACTAGATGATTTTATCCATTTTCATCAGAGACCCAAGGAGAAAAGCTCCACAAATAAAAGAACAAAAAAATATATAAATAGGTGAAACTTGACATTATATATTGTAACTACATCAACACAAATATTAATACACATATGAGATGTTGAATAATACAATCATCCTTAAAACAAATGAAATACACTAAGTAGAAATGAAACATGCTGACATTTTATAAATGTGAGAGTTTATTACTCACTCATAAAGCAAATGTTTGAGTGGAAAATTCAACCATTTGATAAAAAACAGGAGAGAAAGAGAGGGGAGAGTGAAAACGCTGTTTGTTAGTTAATACGTGAAATATTTGTGGGAGACAGTTGTAATAATCAATAAAAGCAAGCAGTTTTGTATAGAGTAAATATAAACAAAATAACACTCTATGGAGTAAATGTACCATTGCCACTAAGTAGAAAAATGTAGATGCCAATGAAATAAAAGGCAATGAAACTGCCACAAGTTTAAAGGACCATATAAGAAGCACCAAAGTCACAATGGCAGACTGTCAGCAATAAGAGGTACTATAATCCAAATTAACTTCTCAAAAGCATGTTGGTATAATCCACAATGGCTCCACTTTATTTAAAAGTAAACGTATAAGTGCTTTTGTCTCAATTCTCATAGGTTCATAGGTTGGCACCAGGCTATTGGCCCTAGGGCCTATACAAGCCTAGCCATAACAATTCCCTGTCTTTCTTCCCATAATATTTACTTCCCTGGACTCCTGTCTAGCAGGGCGACTGACGTGATCCCTGGGGTGAATTTTCTATCTCCCAGCTAATCGTCAAGGTTCCTTTTGAAGAGGGCTAAAGAGGTGCTCCACTTGACATGTACGGGCAGTCTATTCCAGAGTCTGGGGAGTCTCTGAGTCAGGAACCTATCCCTCCAGCATGTTTTGTTCATTGTGATGACAAGATTTAGATCCCTGGAGCATATGACTCTGAGGGATTGGGATTTCTTTAAGTGTAAAAAGCAAAACGAGGTCCTTGCCAGCAGAAACCACTCAGCAGAATGTCCTTAACGCAATTTTATTTATAAGAACAACAAAGCGTTTTCACCACAGCACTCTGTGGCTTCTTCAGAGGGATTAAAATCTAAGAAGATACGCTCCATACATATCAGGAAATTCAGGAAGTGACATCTTCAAATTTCCTGAACAAACAGTAATTTTTTTTTAAAATGCTTATGTTACACAAAACCATGCCAATGCATGTCCTCTGTTACCATAAAAAAATGTGTGTAATAAAAATTTTATATAAAAACATGTGTGTAAAAAAATTTTAACATATATTATAAAATACATTTCAATTTAGTTTTAATTACAAAGGACCAGCTACCCTCAATGAAAACCTAAATTTCCGTATATTATATATAAATATCAACCTACACTTGCAAGTAACTACATTTAGCTGTTGTCGAAACACTTAAAATGTCTTTAAAGAATCCTATCTTGAACCTGCACATATCATGAATCAAGTTTGTTTAAAACCCAAAAGTGCAAGAAAGCCCATTTTTTCAAATATGTATGGGCAGTCTATTCCAGAGTCTGGGGAGTCTCTGAGTCAGGAACCTATCCCTCCAGCATGTTTTGTTCATTGTGATGACAAGATTTAGATCCCTGGAGCATATGACTCTGAGGGATTGGGATTTCTTTAAGTGTAGCATGTCCAACAGCTCTGGGTTTGACATGGCCTTGTATGTTAAGCCAAGATCCCCTCTGAGTAGACGATATGCAGCAGAGTATAGCTGGAGTTTTTTTAGACAGTCAGCATAGGGCATTTGCTTTAGGCCTGTGACTTTTTTTAGTAAGGTATTTCTGCAGCCTTTCCAGTTGTTGCAGATGTCTTGAGAGGTACATACCAAATGGGGTGTTGTATTCTATAATGGGTCTAATGAGGGATGAGTACAGTGGGACAATGACCTCCTTTTTTCTGGATGAAAAGCCCTTAGTGATGCCACATAGAAGGATTTCCTGACTATTGTGGTGATGTGGGTATCGAAGGTGAGACCACTGTCCACCTCTGTCCCTAAGTCTCTTATCACTCTTTTGGTGTTTAGTGTACTGCCACCTATGTGGAAACAAGAAGAATTGGGGAATTCTAACAGTAGATCCTGCCCTAAGAGTGATTGTAGTGGATACCCCCATGTTTTTGTTCAAAAATAAATTGAACTTAAAAAGGATGTTATGTCATCCTAGAGATAAGTTGACCGATACGCCCCTTGAGAAGTCTTGCACCAATCCATGTGGTAGGTGTAACTTCTACGGTCATATCAAAAGCAGTGGTCAGTTTATACAACTAGACAAGGGTCAGAGATTTACATTCAAAGTTTTTGCTTATTGCCATATGCAGCATGTGGTATATCTTGCGTATTGTGTCTTATGTAGCTCATTCTATGTGGGAAAAACATATAGGGTACTCAGAGACAGAATTAGGGAACACTGCTATAACATCAGGATACTATTTAATAATAATGCCCTCTCCAAACATGTCATGTCTAAGGGAGATGAGCACACCTTCAAATGAATGGTGATAGATGTAATCACCCCCAGTTTACGAGAAGGGGACATAAGGAACAGCACAGAGAATAGGGAAGTTAAATGGATGCTTAGGCTCACGGCTGATAAGGGCAAGGGTCTGAATGAAAGAGCATTGTTGAGACCAGCTCTGAAGTCAAGACTACTTAAAATCAGCTCGATGTAATAAAAAGAAGACGTTATGTCTTACATCTCCCTTTTTCAGAAGCAAACATAAAAGACCTTGTAAGGTAGAATTTTTCAATGCAGTTAATTTAAGTCTACAGACTCTACATTGTCTCTTTGATAATGTTCTTATATTTTTCTAGAACTTGTCAAACTGTTTTTTAAATATGTGTTTCTGAGTGGCATATCCAGATCTTTGGCTAGATGAACCTACTTTTTATGCACTTTTGTTCCTATTTTCAATGTACACAGGTTGGGAGAAGTATGATTATATAGATATGGATGTTCTTTTTATTACAGGCGGAAGTAAGGCTGTGCTGACACATGGACAGTATGCAGATGCCACACAGACACTGATCAAAGACAGAACTGAACAGAAGGAAAAGATTGTTAATGGTGCTACCATTGAATAAGACATGAGCCCTTTTACATTCTCTGTAGATCAGCATATTAATTTTATAATTATAGTGCAATACTTAAAAGGGTTTGCTTTATTTCAGTAAGAAAGATTTGCAACTTACAAAATCAAATGTGGCTGTTAAGTAATATTTTGTATTATGACACAACCAGATATGGACCCTAGAACAAGCAAAAAAGAAAGAAAGAAAAAAAAACACAACTTATAATGAAACACTCTGCATCAAAACAATGTTGGATTTAATAGTCAAATTTCAAGCTGAGAAATGCTAGAGCTGCAACTATGGCCCAGATGACCCTCTTTCGATTAGTGGCTCAGATGTCTGAGAAGATGGCAAAGAGGGCCTTCATGCAAGCATTTTATGCTGGGAGGTATGGTCTGCAGAAGGTAGTGGTCCTCACACATAATGGGTGAATTGAGGGGGGACAAAGGCTAGGATATAAATGAAAATAATCCCCTGGTAGAAGCAGTCAATGGCACAAGCTCTTAGATTTCCTTTATATTCTGTGCTGTCCACAGCCTTAGAATGGAGGTATTATGGGTCAGTAAGAGAGGCTGGAAGATTAAGTGATATATGGGGGCACTGGGATAGCCAGAAAGAAAGAAAGAAAGAAAGAACAGAGGACAATGTGCCTTCCAAACTAATTATCTTGCACAGTAATTTCAGCTACAACAACAGAGATTTATCTCAAGAAAAACAGAAGAAAGGTATGAGGTGTTTGGTTAGGTGTGAGACATTCTATTGAGGTGACAAGAGCATTGACTGACCCCCCACCACACACACACACACATGGACACATACACAGACACACATCAAAATGCATTGTATTGATGTTTCCTTATTCCTCTTGGCTGTCTGAGTACCTTGATCCCTTTTCTGAATCTTCTTCTACTGCAGGCTTGGTTTTGCCTCAACAGTTTCTGAAAAGTCACTCTCTGGGATTCATGAAGCTTGCACCAGGCGCAGGTGTAGCATAGGCGGAATAACACCAAATATGGCCGTCGAGCGATTCAGGTACAATCCAATACCATGCACACTACCGGCGTACGCAAGAACTGTGCAGCCCTCGGCATAGGTATGCTAATCACCCCATGCGCAGTGTTGCACCATGCAAATGAAGGCAGATAGTGATTCATGAAGTGGTGCAGGTGTAGCGTAAGCCCACAGAAATGTAAACCAAAAAACACGGTTTACATTTTCCCAAACAGAACATTGGAGCTTTGGAAGCGGACCAGACTCATGTATTACAAAGTTAACATATGCCAATGGCTAAATACACAGCCAATGGCATAAGAAAAGATGCACAATACCTAAAAAACAACATTTAATGTCATGTCCACAGTAACGCACAGTACAACCACAGGGCATGTGTGTGCAAACTGGAACATAAAGAAAATATATAAAAATGTCATAAAATCGCAATGTAATACAAATCAGGTTTACACCATAATACACAATGGTAGGCATGGAACACCTCAACCAAGGTGCAAGGGTTGCTAAGGGCTTGCGACAGTGTTTGGCGTGGTAACTATGAATTAGTAGTCAATGCCATGCAAATGCGGCAGATAATACTGAATTGCAAATGTCCCTCCGGATGAAGGATGAACCATATGGCGCAGCACTATAATACTGAGGAGTGGCTCAGAGGAGATACATGACATCAGCGGAGGGGTGTGCCACGGTAGCAGCAAGCACATTGGAGCAATGCAAACTGGCCTGGCCATTGCTAAGCAAAGCTGCAGGACAGGGGTGGGGAGGAAGGTATAGAATCATTTAGTTGAGAGCACACATGGTGCCCAAAAGCGCATGTGTACGGGGATGAAAACGTGCCCAAAACCAAGTAAGCGGATGCACGCGGTGCGAACAATAGCACAAACAGGAAGGTCAGGGGAAGAAAAGAAGGAAATGCCGAAGTAGAGTAATTGGTGTACTAATGACCAATCAACACCAATCAACACACGGTGGCCAATCGACGGCAGCTGTCAAGTCTGCTCGCAGAAACCTGCAAAACAGGATAGGGGAGGCATTGGAATGCAAAGAAAAGAGGGGAGGCATTGGATTGCAAAGATAGGAGATCTGTCATAGCAGAGCAAAGCAAACAGACAATAGACCGGCAATAGCACACATTACGCAAGATACGCCAGGTCTAGGAAAGTACAAATGAAAGCAGGCTGCTGGATGCATGCCAGAAAATGGTAGGTGGAACGTGCATAAATGTAAAGGGAAGGTCAAGAGGTAATCCACGGCAGCCAAATGTAACTCAACACCAAAGGCACCACAATAGTAGTTCCGGTAGTAAAACACATAAGATACCCTGTAGCTATGATCGTGCATACACACCCTATGACATCATCGGTGTTCACAGCACAATACTATAAAGTATGAAAGCACCCTACACACACCTGTGAATTCCCAAACACTGCACCATAGGTGCAAACACACGGGGAACTTTTAAAATGTACATGTTGGGAGCTGCCATAGCTGTGATTCATCAGCATGTGTTAGAGACTGACGGTGTTGTGAAGGATGATGCCGACAACCACTGCAGGCCCCGGAGGAGGAGAAGAGTGTTCAGACAAAGGGTAACCTACCAGGGGCTACATGATCTAGAGATAGTAGAGTGTTACAGGGTGGACAGGGGCATCTTACAGCAAATAGTGGAGCTGTGCCGGCCACCCCTGAGAACCAGAAATAACAGAGGGGAACCCATCCCAGTGGACACGAAGGTATGTGTAAGCATGTGAATACTAGCCACAGGTACCTTTCAAAGGCCAACTGGAGATATAATGGGGATCTCACAGGCATCAGCATCCAGGGTACTACACCAGTTCCTGGATGCCATGTTACCACATGCCAATGAGCATATATACTTCCCCTGAACTCAGGAGGAGTTGGCCAGAAATATGCGTCACTTCCACCGTGTGGCACACTACCCAGAGGTACTGAGTGCGATAGATTGCATGCACATACAAATCAAGTCACCACCCGATGAGCATGGTAGGTGCTACATAAGCTGCAAGGGATTCCACTCCATCAACTGCCAGGTTGTGTGCAATGCCCAGGGCATTATCATGGATGTGTGTGCTGGCAGCCCTGGAAGCTACCATGACTCCCATATCTGGCATGCCTAACAGCTGTATCAGGTATTTGTCAGGAAGGACATCCCACATGGCCACCTTGTGGGGGATTCTGGCTATGCACTGGAGCCGTGGATGATGACTCCCATCAGAAATGCACACACACCCATGCAAGAACGCCATAATGAGGCACACGCACAAACTAGAATCATCATAGAGCGTGTGTTTGGGATGCTGAAATCATGATTCCGGTGCTTGGACACATCTGGTGGAGCCTTGCAGTACTCTCCAGGCACATGTGCCCACATCGTCATAGTATGTGCCATACTACATAATATGATCCTGCGGAAACAGCTGCAGCAGGGACAAAATGGTGAAGGCCCTCATAGCCCACCGCAATTGCCAAGGCCATCACAGGCACAGAGGGATTCAGACCACGAACACACTGTGCCAGCCCCAGTGGGCAGATGGAGGCATGCCCAATAGGCCTACGCCTTGGCAAAGAGGGAACATATAGCACATACTCTGACAGTGTAGGCCCCTACGGACTGACACACCTCTCCACCTGCACACACAGTAAAATGGATGGCACACAAGCACGACCACTTGTAAATTGTAATGTATAGGTGGCCCACTGTGTGACTCCCACATAAGCAGCCCTCAAACATTGTACACACAACAGCTATAGGAACAGGGAATGTCAACACCTGAACAGTACATGCGCCCACCTGTAAATTGTAATGTATAGGTGGCCCACTGTGTGAATCCCACATAGGCAGCCCTCAAACATTGTACACACAACAGCTATAGGAACAGGGAATGTCAACACCTGAACAGTACATGCGCCTATCACCATATGGTGGTGCTGTGTGTATAGGTTCCCAGGTACAATGGTAGGTTCATGGCCGACTGTCAGAGGCCATACACCAAATGGGGCAAACAGTGTCCGCTGTTGCCACAACATCGAGTAACCAACTGTCGCATAGAGGAGCAGAGGCAATCGAGGGAGCACGTGTGTAAGCACTGTTCTGCACACACTCAGCACAGAGTCCCTGCTGCGTTAATGAGGGGCTGCACATAATATAATCATGGATATTGTGTCAAGGCATGTGTTGCACCCATGACAGGTATTCGTCACCCCAGCATGCTCCACCCATGGTCATTTGAAGGTGTAGCACAGTATCGTGTGTGGCTCACTGAGATATACATACCCAATGCCGGAGCACATCCAGTAAACATCACATGGACATACCATTAACTGGACTCATCAATATGTAAACTAACTGAGTTACCCATGTGAGTGCAGTATGGAGTAACAGCCGTAGTATACTCCACGTACAAAATGATATAACACGTGTACAAATCCCAGATGGCCATATGTTAAATGCAGTGACCGTCGTGCATGTTCCCAGTCCCACGTCCTGCAAGGGATGTAATGTAATCCCGAAGGCACGAGTAATGCATGTTGGATGCAGGTCAGCAGATCATGTTTAGCACACGTTACCGGGAATATGCAATGCCCACTGCTGATAAGCAATGTTTAAATATGACTATATGGATATGTGCGAAACAGGGATAAGCTACACCGAATATCATGCAGATCATGGTCAATGATGTCCAGAACAGGTGAAACCAGCATTATTCACCCCTGTACTAATAGCGCCTGCTCTGAAGGGTAAAACAATCACTGCCAGGTGAAGAACACGCAATCATGTATAGAATCACCTAACACTATTGCTAGGCAAGATGTACCTATGGTAGGGTTGCCACCTCTTCAAATGACCAATGTGGGACATACGTCAGATGTCTGCAGGCCGACACATACACCCGGCCAGTACAAAATGCAGAACTGCACTGTTTTGCCCAGATAAAAACTCATTCTTGTAATGTTTACTTACTTATTCTGTTTCTAGAACATATAGGTGGTTCAGATACAGAATAACTGTTTTATGCAACTATTACATGACATTTGCCATGTTCACAAATATTATGCAGGACACCACTGCCCAAAGAGGGATTGTCCCTCGCAGAGTGGGACAGCTGGTAACCCTAACCTACGGCAGGTGTGTAATGTGACAGGTACAGACACAAACGTGCGGAGTCCAGGAAACAGTATACACCAACAAGTACACAATGAAAGGTGTGGCTTGCCTTTCACTTTCCCCCATCAGATATATATATATATATATATCTATATATATATCTATATATATATATATATATATATATATATATATATATATATATGTACACATATATACATATATATATATATAATACAGATAGAAAGGGCGATAGAGTGATATATGTTGATATATACGGAGCCAGTGATATCTGCAAATATATATAGATAGGTCAATGACATTCATAACACCTCGGAGGTACAAATAAATAGGATACCGCCAACTATGGAATGTGTAACATACCGACATATGTAACAATGAGGCTGAAAGACCAAAAGAACACAGTACCGGAACAGTACAACTGCGAGTAATAGTATGATGATATGAAGAGACATTTAGTTACCGCTGCCGGTGTTGCGGTCCACGTAGGTACTGTGTTCAACTGTGTTTGTGAGCACTGTAGTCTGTGTATGTGTGTGTTGAGGGTGCCGTGTGCATCTCCATGTGACTGTAACGTGTTTGTGTGTCCGCATCATGTGTGTGTTAGTGCCAACTCGGAGGTAGATCATTATGGTAGGTGTGGGTATAGTTAGCAGTAGGCATACGGTTACCACCTGCCCCACATTAGGAGGGACAGCCCCTCCCTGGGCAGGTGTGTCCTGACATAAAACATTACAACGGGCAAATGTCTGGGATTGTAGGACATTAATAAGTCCCATATATAATGTAATAGTTGCATTAAATAGTTATGCCTGTATGTAAGAAACGTAAATGTTACATGCAATATGATAAGTAGCCAAAGTCCCACAATAGGTATGTATGGAGGATAAACGTATGTGCTAATCTGTGTACTGACCATGGCTATGTGTTGGCCTGTAAACATCGCTGTGTGTCCCGCAAAGTGTCCAACAATGGCCGTATGAAAAGGTGGCAACCCATGGCAAAGAGGTTCTGTTACCAACACAACCGCAATGACTGCAAATATCTGGGACAGAAATACACGGGATAGCTGTCAGTTAGACATATCTCTTTACATATCACTGCAATTCCGGAGGTATGGACGTATCAACCTCACCTGCATACTATATAAAAACCAATTAACAACGACCCAATGTACAATCCATTAACATAAGTCTACTAACTGATAGCTCTTTAATTAATGATGGAGCCCACACACATATATATGGAATATGTAGAAATGCAAGCCCCACAAACCTGTATATGCTACGTACACCCACCGACACCCCCCACACTAGAAACTATAGCAATACAGACTGCAATAACAGCACAAACATCCATTTAGTCAATGACATCTGCAAAACTGTCAACATACCTTGTGAGAGATACAATTAAAGGCGCCATGCAAAATTGCAGCCGTTATATAATGGAACAAACGGCGGTGTTACAGGTTTTGTTTGCAATAGTCCATTATCAGACGTTGGGATGACAGGAACACCCACATGTTGAACCACATACTCTAGCTGTCACACACAATCCACGGGGGACATGAATCCAAAGTATAATTGTCTCTATGCATAGCAGTTGCAATTACACATAACAAAACACAATACAGGCCATCTCCCTGAAGGTAGGGCAAATGGGCAACGCCCAAGTGAAGAATTAAATTATACCCCACTGTTGGCGAGTAATTGGCGAATGGAGTAGCTGCACAGCTGATATGCAAGTAATTAGTCACTCAGGAACACCAACTGGCGGGAGGAAACAACATGTTACAGGTATCGACGTATATAAGGATGAATTGCTAGACATTCAAACCGTATGCTCATACAAACTACCTGTTTAAGCAGTGTGAGAGAGATAGAGACGAAAGTCCGTAACGATAACAAGGTATGTAGAACACTCGGTATGTAAGTTTATGTATAGCATGTTTTTTTATTAATTATTTACTGTATGTATAGCCTGGTTTGCATTAATTAAAAGTGTCTGCAATGCATAAAGTGGGAAAAGGTATTTATGCAGTGATGTCTTGCTGAGCATACTAATGCATGTAGAAACTGTGCGTCCAGCAGTGGGCCACAAGGTACACATTACAGACACCACAAGGGATGCTACATGAGGGCTTTAAACAGAACATTTCCATACAACCTGCCGTCAGTGTAGGGTATGTCCAACAAGTACGTGCCATAGCAGGGGATAGTATATGTTAATATACTGTCACAGTAGGCATGTGTATGGGCATATAACGACAATGACATGTCTAAGGTGGTCCCGCTGTGCAAGTATGCTTTGCATTATGAGATACTATGTGAAATATGTGTAATGTATAGTATTGTAGTTAGATATGTCAGATATTCTACACAGCATAACAGGCATATCATGCATACCAAAGGTATCGTCTATTGGCATGTACAATAACAGGATACATATGGCTTGTAGGCACAGAACATTGCAATAGCATGATAGCTAATCTAAATGGAAGGGCTACCAAGTAACCATGCACACAGAACATGTAATAGCTTCACAGGTTCATAGTGGGGTACTATGCAGTCTGGCAAGTCTATGTGTAAGCACAACTACAGTGTTCACACCAGTGGCACCTCTCTAGGGTAGTGTCCTGTGAACAGCAGAGCCATGTGTTACCTGCACCTCTGCACAGTACAGCCACTGCAGTGATCCCTGGCGTACATGTGTCTCCCAACCACCAAGGGAGGTATCACATGAACAGTGCTACTGAGTGTCCCTGCATGATGTACATAGGACTCATGTTCCAAAGCAAGGTGATTGACCAGTTTGGGAATGTAACCCTCAAGCACATTCCACTCATTGTTGCGTGTGTGCACATATCCATGAGCATGTTGCTCACAGTGGCTTTTGCTTATGTCGTGTATGTGGAGTATATCCATTAATATTGTTGTGGACATGGGCCCTGTCTGTTCAACAGAGGTCACCCCTGAGTATGTAGTATGCAAATGTGTACAGACGTGGTGTCCGTAGTTCAGCCGCATACTTTAACTGTCGGAGCACAATAAATGTCATGGCATGTTAATGGTGTGGTATGTAAAGCTGTAGCTGTTGTGTAAGGTACACCCTAAATGGGGTGGTGTACCCTTGAATGTGTGTAGATATCTTGAGTTCAGAGGTACAATGGGTGCCTATGTACCAACTACACACCCAGTACAGATAAGTGTGGCCACGTAGAAGGATATCCATGCCACAGTGGCAATACGGTAACCACAGGAGTCAGTGCGACATACGTGTGTACTACAAACATGTACAATGTGACATGTATGTAAGGGACTACCACCTATGCGATAGTCAGTGGGTGAATGGTGTAATGCAAAGGTGATGTTCATGCACCTTGTGTCATGCAGCTTGAAGCCATGATATTCATATCAGGTATCTGTCACAGTGACACACGTATGGATGGAGTCAGTATCAGCTGGTGGATCAATCATGGCGCTTTGTATGCAGGGGTTTGTAAAGCTAGGCAGGGAAAGTTCCTCTGTGCTAGCCTGCACCTCAGGGAAGCATATACTGAACCTGAGGGGCCCAATGACTGAGGACTGTGGTATGGCAAATGTAACTGAAATGCAGTAGGTACTATGGTATGCTACCCTCATTGTGTGTGTCCTGTCCATGAGCCACGTTGCATAACATCCTGAGACACAGGGTACGATGTGCAGGTGGATGTGTATGTTGTCAATACCAAAATGGAGAATGGTGCTGAAAGGCTATGAGAGGACAATGTAGGATGTGTGGACTCCCGTACCATCATCAACTACCCTGGTAACTGTATAAAAGGAGTCCACCAGGTGTAGGGGCCATGCTCTGGCCCTAACAAGTCAAACCCGGGTGGCATCAAAGGACCGGAGACCAACAATGTCTCTGTGAATGACGTCCTTGATGATGTGCCCCATAGCCATGCAGAACAGTCCAGTCAGGTGTGTAAGACTATAGTCCCACTCGTGCATTGTGGTGCCACCTGTGTGGAGTGTGATAAATGTTGCTGTGTGCCATTCAGGGGCCACAATGTCTGATACAAGGCTATTACTGAATATGATGGCCTAGTGGGGAGACATGTCGTCCAGAGGTTTGTGGACATCACAGCCTGGGACTATGGAAGGTGACATGGGGCCAGTGTCCCAGGACATATAGAGTGCAGGTTAGTACTGTGTAGGTGTGACCGCAGGGACACCGCAATGTTCCTGCATGGATTGTGGCCCTGTAGTGAGTGTGAGGGTGTAATGTTAGCATTGAATCCATCCGCCAGCATGTTGCCAACATCACCTGGGTCTGTAATGTTCCTGAGTGACTGTTGTATGTGAGAGCAGATGTGGGTGTTGCCAACGACTACTGACATACCACCATATTGCCTTGTGGTACACCCCGGAAAGTGTTGCAGTAATGTTTACGTAGCTAGTCTTGGAGTATGTGATGAGGGATCCCATGGCCCTACCGAGGCTGACCAGTGAGCTACCCCACCCATGGGATTGTACACCACTGTGCAACAGCCTCCACCTGCTGTTGTACATTATGTTCATGTAACTTGACCACCAGAGTGGCGTCTGTTATCTGGTGTGTACCATCATGCCTCTGTGTGGAATAGCATGATCCATGCAGTTATGTATGTGCTAATGAAGTGCACTGGGGTATGTTTCAGCATTTGTAAGTGCATTGTCCATCTGCACGGGTGACATGACGTTAACAACCGTTGTCATAAGACGTCTGTAGTAGGTGTTGTAGTACTCATGTACTGTGTATGCCGTGAAGGGTGTGGTGCCGGGATGTGGCTAACAAGGTTGATTAGCATATGTTTGGAATCCACCAATGAGGGGATAACCCCAGGTGTGGAACACCAGCCACATGTTGGTAGTGTTCATGTCAGGGTTAATGTTGGTCTTGGAGGTGGTGTGTATGGCTTGATCCAGCCGAGTGGAGGTTATGACTCATGGATGTGTCGGTACATGAGTGGCTATCCCAGTTAAGTGTGTGGTAGTGTCAATCACACATCAGTAGTAGCTGTCTGAGCCCTACTGTCCAGTACACCAACAAATGAGGTCTGGTAATCTGTAGCTTGTTACAATGTGTATAGCGGTTCCGGACACAGTTAGTTGCACGTGGAGCACCTCTGATGCATTGTGCTAAGTAACTAGCAAGGATGTGTGTACAACATAGTGGGATATGGGAACACCCAGCTGTGGGTGTGCCGGTCCAGGTATGTGCCTGAAAGGTATGATCTGTCTATAACCTGTCATTGCAGGTGTGCTCTGCAGAGCCTAGAGGCAGGTCCCAGTCACTGCAGAGATATTGGAGTGGTGCATTATAAGGTGTGCCTTGTCTGCGTGCCTCACAGAGGAAGATGCAAGCAATGTGTCACATGACCCCATGTCCTGCTTGCCAGTTCCCATTCTGCCAGTGACTTTTATTGGAAACTGTGCAAGACAGACAGTATAGAAGCAGCAAGAGCCTTACATGTGATCTGTACTCCCAGGGCTGACAGATGCAGGTTATCTGTGCCAAAGCATTGTGTTTGACCAGGTCAGTCAAAGCAGACAGATACCAGATGCCTGTGGAATGACAGCAGAAGCATAGGCAACTGTTGAAGTGACACAGTCAGTCATTGTACAGTGGTATCGGGTCCGGATGAATGCATAATGCTCCCCAGGGCTAGGCCCACACCTTCAGGGCTACAACACTGGTGAGCTATTGCATGTCCCTGCACACGTGGTCTGTGAAGTGGCATCTCAGAGCAGTCACACTAATATGGAGAATGACAGTCACATCATACCTGGTGAGGTGTGGCATGGGTGCACAGGTTATGTTGCAGAACCAGTTACCTGACAGCAAGATGTAAGTGACTATCACCTTGTGTAGCCTGCTGTGCAGAGCTGCAGTGTGACCTCCTACAGACTCACCTATGACTGGTGTGTTGTGTATGTTATGACACCCTATTGGTTGTATGTGATGGGCACACATGAGTCTGTGGGGTATAAGTTGGTGATGTTGTGTTCCGTGATGGGGGCTGCCTCTGGTGCCTGCACAGAGTATGGACACGTACTGCACAAGCTGTCCTCAAATGTGTGGCCTGTGGTGGAGATCATGTGAGACTATGTGATGAGTGGGGTGTGTTGCGAATGTTACACAACCCCACATGACTGACAGGTGCAGCCAGGGTTGGTGACAACATTACCCCCAGCAGGGCTGCATAAGTGCATCCCCCACAGGCTGCAGTGTCGTATGTTGGGAGGTGAGCATTGAATGTGTACATGAGACAATTGCTCTATTGCCACATGTACGACATATCCATCATATAGACAGGCAATAGCACTGGTGCGTGACAGTTGGACATGCCTGTATATACAACCATGTCTCACAGGATATGTGTGTTACGTGTGTACAATAGCTGTTGTACCATAAGCAAGCTGGAAATTTTAGGACAGTCAGTGTACCTGTGGGAAATGGTATGGGATGGGTGCTATATTAATCAGTAGCTCATGACATGCTCATGTTCTGAACAAGTGCCTAGCATGACCATACAATACAGATAAGGTGTTGGATAATATCAACCCACAAGTTGTGACGACAGTCATAATGGATGGCACCTGCTGAGTATGGTGAGCATGTCCATGAACCATTATCACTGTAGATGTTAGCAGTACAGATGTACAAGACAGTGCGGATGTTTTATTACAAATACCTTTGTATGTCACAGGAGTGTTCTACCAGTGCCTGTTGACAGACTCACAACTACAAAAGGTGCCAGAGTGACATGTGCATATCACACCAGTGCCAGCTACAGTAGAACAGGGTTAATGTATTGTACTCCACCCTCATTGTAGCCCATACCACACAGACAAATGTTAGGCATCTGTGTATGTAAGGATGTGAATGGCCATGACCTATGAGGAATAGCTGTGTCAGTGTTGTGAACAACATACAGAATGGGCTGCGTGGGTGAGGTGTGTGACATATGTGCACATTCTGATGGATGATATCAGCATTGTCACCGCTAGGTGAACATCCCTGTACCTATTAACTACCACCTAGGCTGTGGTCAACATTATGGACACTGTGTAAGGGATGGTGCTGTCTGCCTTGGTGACGTCTCCAGGCCCCTTGGGTAGTCATACGAGGTACCCATGTCATGACAGGGTGTCATCCATGAGCATGGAGATCATTGGACAGGCATATACAGCACTGGGGTGACCAATATTGGATCACATATCACCTTTAAGGGGTAATGGCCATGCGTGGATGGGCGATATCAGCCTTCACAATCCTCACCTCCACTACGCAGCATGCTGTCTACCTTGCATAAAGACATTTGCTACACCATGATGATGGACATGCTACATGTCCATATCCTGATCTGTAAGACATACATCATGGACAGCCACCATCCTACTACTATGATCGCCACATGCTGGACAGATCCCTATGCCATACATGTGACATACTCCCGCCAAATCATGCAACCCTGTCTATCAAAGCTGCACATGTCATCCCAGTCATACATGGTGTGATGGCTGCATGGTATATGTAGTAACAACTGTCCGGATCAGTAATGCGGCACTGATGCACCTCGCTGTGGCATACTGGCTGTCTGTTACAGCTGGGAAACCTTGCCCGTAGATGCAATGGTTGATAACCATCCCTGCGAATGACGTCAGACTAGCCATTGTCCCATGTCTATCACATGTGCAACACATGTGATCCGTGGCAGGATGTTGAACAGCTGTACAGTGCTGTGTAGATGTATATGGCAAAACACATACATGTACAGGTGTCCATGCATATGTGTGCATTGTCACTGCCCAAGTCTATTAAGGCTGTGTCTGTGTTGATATGTGACATATACACAGCATCAAGGTCAACAGCAGTACCGTGGACACATCCAGGCATGTGCAGATAGGTAAGAACACCAGTGCAGTCAAACAGACATGCCCACATCAAGACAGCATTCACAATGAGTATGAACACTGTAATGAGGTGACACACATATATGGTGATTATATCCAATGCATAACGGGTGTTACATATGTGTCACACAAACACGTCAGTCATGTCAGTGTCATGATGATTTGCAAAGATTACTGTGCAGATGTATTAGATGTCAGAAATGTATGTGCAGCAGTATCTCTGTACATCTCTGAAGCTGTGACCTGTCACCATCATTATGTCTTACAGATAATGCCTCGTACACACCTTCCAGCATACAGCCGCCAGGAGGATGATGTCCTCATCCTGTACCTCCATGAGAACTATGAGGTGTTGTTCAGCCATGTGCCATAGCATGCCCAGCAGCGGGACGACCTGTGGCAAGATCAATGCAGGAGGGTGAACGATGTGGGTGGCCATAACCGCACCTACCAGCAGGTGTGCAGACACTGCACGGACTTGATACGACATGCAAAACAGCGTGCCACTGCAATCACCAGGGAACAAGGTGGAACAGGTGGTGGACCACCAACCCAGCCCCCACTCACACACACCGAGGAGCTACTGGCCAGTCTGGGGAAACCCTCAGAACAGCATCCACACACACTAGCTGCCATTGTGGAGGTGGGTGTCTCCCAACCAATGAGCCTGGAGTTGCCTGGTAAGTCAGTACTGCTCATATGGCTATTATATCCCATTTAGTTGCATGTGTCACTGTACATTATGTAAAGTAACAACATATGCAAGGTATGTGGATGCACATGCGGCATACTACAGTATGCTACCCTGTGTATGCACACATGTGCATACTATATGCTATTATACAGGTGAATGTGTTAACCTGCACAGTGCACCCTGTGGCTGTCAGACAGTCAGGGATAATGTTCACACTGCTGTGTCACCCCTATACAGGTACCTCTGGCGTGCCGCACAGACATGAGTCCGTTGCAGGTGAGACTATCATCAGTATCAGGCATGTTAAAGCATAGATCTATTTGCCATGTGGCCAGTTAACAGTTGCACACTTGATGTTTGTTCCAGTCACGATATACAGGTCGCATCACCCATCGTTCACACAGGCCATCCATGCGCAATATATACAAATGAAATGATACACCGACTTGAAACCACAGTAGTTGTCATTGCTACATGTGTGGTCAGCTGTGCATACAACAGTGGAGGTGTTCTACAATGGAGGCACATGTAGTATGCAGTGGAACAACATGTGTGGTATGCAAACAGTACCACACAGTGAGCTGTGATATGGGCAGCCCACATGTTTCACCATTGTGTTATATGCCCCTGCATTGGGTGCACACATTGTGATGTGCAATCTGACATGTCCCAGACACGTAGTGTTCTGGCTGCAATATTGTCACACTATCGCATGACCCATACCCCACATACCAAACATACAACCCGTTGTCTGCATAGCCCTGTGGATGGTGACATATCTGACATCTATGGGTGTATGTCATATGGGACAACACAGACATGTGAGATGGCCATCACACACATTTGGTCAACACATGTGCACACATGGCCATGGGGGATGGCCAGAGACACGTAGCCACACAGTAGATGTGATGTGTACACACCCTGTTTTACATTGTCCACACATGGTCCAATTATAGCCTTAGTTGACTGATTATACAGTTGATGTGGTACACTGGACATCCTAAAAGCCTGTGTACAGCTAGTGGAGGTGTCACTGATGTCTGCCATATAAGATCTGTTGAACATCACAACTGTGTCATAGCATGACAGTAGTCACCTGTACAGCTTCCACAGACATTGACACCACATCAGGCCACAGATACTGTACATTTCCCTTGCTGCTGTAGGACATCACCGTTAGCTGTGCACCTTGTGTGTGTGGTACATCAATGTCATGTAGGAAATGGTGAACTGACATGTCCACTATGTGTGGACATGGTTGCCAGGCAGCTAAGACTCTGTAGTTGTTGTGCAGGGGTGTCATCTGTAGGTCGTCCACTGCCCTGTCACTTGACACATCATGGTTTGGTGTGTATACACCTCAGCATTGTGGGTCACAATCCACAGTTATGTCATGGGTATGCATGCAGTTATGGCTATGCAATGTGTACATATTATGCATTGTACAACAATATAGATGCCTCATGATGCCATGCAATGTCACAGTGTCTGTACTTTACACTGTATAGCAATGTAGATGGCTCACACTACCCTTCCATGCTCATGCACATTTGCAAATCATGATTCTATCTGTAGGGCATACAGACAACACAACAATGTGATTCCCATTACAATGCTGTACATGTGTCAGGACACCATTGTGTCAGACATGTATGCATGTTAATGCACACGTCAGCAGATTACATGTCAAGGTCATGTCAGCCATGTGTACTGTTATCCTGTTCTGGTCCACATGGTGTATCACAGGGATGCATGCATACTACCATGATTGTGTGAACTGCATGGCTACTGATATGACACCTGCTTGCTGTAGTGTGCACCCCAGGGAGGTATGCTTACTAACACTATTAATGTCTGAGCTGCATGCCCTCTGCCGTATCACAGGCATGCTGCATGCCATCTGTCAAATCACATGCATGGTGTGTCTGTGTGTGTGTGTGTGTGTGTGTGTGTGTGTGTGTGTGTGTGTGTGTGTGTGTGTGTGTGTGTGTGTGTGTGTGTGTGTGTGTGAGTCTGTGTGTGTGTGTGTCTGTGTGTCTATTGTAATTTAGAGTCTTTCTTTGCATTCACAGGTGATGTAGGTGCGTTACCCTACTGCGGTCCATCTGATGTTAGTGTCCCCACAGATACTAGCAGTGATGAACATATGCATGAGGTACAGGCAGGGTTGTCAGGGGCTGAATCTGTGCCAATGGTTGCCATCCAAGCTATGTCCCCCTCTTCCCCGCACACAGTTCTGCTGCCAACACATACCGCATCACCAGTGGCCATAGAGGAAGGACAGTCAGCGTCTGTTAGCGTGGAACAGGAATGTGTGGTGGCTACAGAAGGTGTGTCTACACACCATGGTGTCAGTGTAATGACTGCAGATGTGCCACACAGGCATGTGGTTGGTGCTGCTCGTAGGAGGACCTCTGGCAGACATGCACCTGCAGGACAGAGCGCAGCAGCTGGTATCACCAGACGCATGTTCCAGACTGTAATGGCGGCACAGGCACGTGCTGAATGGCAGAACAGAGAAGGGCAGAGGCTGCAGAGGGCTGCTATCCGTACCCTAAATGACAACATCCAGGCATTGGCAAATGCTCAACAGCAGATTGCTGATGTTCTGGACAGGCGATTGGGTGACATGGTTGGAATCCTTGACCATGGCATGGCAATCCACGAGCGTGAGCTGTCTGTGCTGGAACATCTGGTAGGAGTGAGGCGTAGGCCACGTGGACGTAGGCCAGCTACACCACCTAGTGCAGGTCAATATGAGCATGCCACCTCACATGCCCGCTCCCATTGTGCTGGTAGCAGTAGTAGTAGCAGTGCAGCTGGTGCTGCGCTGTCCACACCAGGACACAGCAGACCACTTGGATGTGGCCCTGGACATTCCCAGTGGGGACATGGTTGCAGTGGACATGTGTCGTCGGACAGTAGCCAAGCTGTACCTCTGCCTGGTAGTGCCCGTGCAACCCCTGGCAGGCACAGGTCACGTGGCCGGACACAGTGAGCTGTACAACCTGGTCTGTACAATCTGGAGCTGTCAATAATACCCTGTGTAGGCCTCACAAAAGGCAGAACTGTGTGCACACATACACGCACACAGCAAAGACATCTGTAGGGCACCACAACACCCACATGCATACTGAACAGACATGTCCTGTCATATCACTGGCCCTTACCCACACACAAGATGTCATCCATTGGTGCAGCCTATGCCCCTGGCAAACATTATCACCCTGTGCATATGATGAAGCCTGTGCCACATCCCTGTCATCCACACCATTGGTGCAGGGACATGCTCAAATGGTCTGATGCACAGGGTGAACAGAATAGTGAGAAGTGTATATTACATTAGTTGTGTAAGAATAGTGAGAGAAATGTATATTGCATTAGTTGTGTGTGAATAGTGAGAGATGTGTATATTACATTAGTTGTGTATTGTTGACACACACCAGACATACCATGAAGCATAGGTTTATCATGCATTGTTATATGTTCACAGTATGTGTCTCGGTAACAACAATAACAGCATGTTGGTAATGATGCCCTGGTTCCCTCCTTATAGTCTACTTGCATGTGCCTACAGGTAGCACTGTTTGCAGTCTCCCATGTGTAACTGTGGAGTACTCACA
>NC_056741.1:1727807447-1727927447 GCF_019279795.1 Protopterus annectens | reverse complement strand
TACAGTGTTTTGTACATACACACTCCTGTTGTCACCTATCTTCTACTCTAATAGTCCCCTTAACCTACACTACACTGTAGAGGCTTGGCCCATATGGCATGACATGTTGTGATTCACTATCCTCAGCCTCACTTGCCTCACATTGCCTACAAATGCTTCGTTACATCTCTGACAGAGCGCTTCCACACATAGGTACCAGTACGCAGTAGCCATGTTGTCTCCGGCTTGCCATTCATCTGCATGGCGTACTAACATCTAACTAAACCTACATTTTGTATATATATTATCCATATGTCTTGTGTTGAAGCGCAGCGCGTTCTCGAGCCGCTGCGCTATGCTTCCGCACCAGGGATCAGGGGAGGACAACTACTGGTTCATTGATATCCAATGGACAAAGCCGCCACTGACCTTGGACTTGGACATTGGCATGCTTCTTCGACTGTATTCGTACTGTATTTGCAGCTGTCATTGCTCCATTTAGCAACGTGCAAAACGTTAGTCGCATAACATCTGGGTACATTTCTGCACATAACTCTGCTCTTGCACGGACAGCTTACTGTTTCATGTATCGAGTAGTTACATAGTGTTACCACCTGTCCCACTTTGCGAGGGACAGTCCCTCTTTGGGCAGTTGTGTCCTGCAAAATATTGTGAGAAAATGGCAAATGTCCTAAGATTTTAGGACAGCATTATTTTCTATATTGTATGTAATAGTTGCATAAAACAGTTATTCTGTATCTGAAACAACTAAATGTTATACAAAACAGAATAAGGAACAAAAATGCTACAAGAATAAACTTTTATTCAGGCAAACAACTGATGTTCTGTCCTTTGTACTGGCCGTGGGTATGTTTTGCCCTGCAAAATCTGATGTTTGTAGCACAATTGTCCCACTTTGGCCATTGGGAAAGGTGGCAACCCTATAATTACATAATTTGCATAGCTTACACTTACAAATGGGGTATGTTGCAAATCCCAACATTGTCCGTGCAATGTTCATGTTACGAGCGGTCTTGCACACCCCTGCGGGTGTTTGCTGAATAGCCTGGCAATCATCTTTCCTTGCTGTACTCTCACTCAATCCATAAACGCCAAAGGCATCGTGCCTCATGGCCTAGGCTTTGCTGTGTGCTATGTCTATTTGTGGTGTATGTATGTCCCACTGTCATCATTGGTAAAGGTGACACCCTATAGGTACTTCCTGTAGACTGCTGTGTCATTTGACATGTCAGCACATACCTGCGGATGAACTTTCTACTGCAGCATTTTTCATACCTTCTGCATTATCTTGCGGTCAGTAATGCTGTTTCCTCAGACATGTATCTGTTTCTGATCATACCTATCAACCTCCTAGTGCAAAACATCTGTACAAAGCCTAACATGATGGGGGGACAGATAGGGGCAGATTCTACATATTGCTCTTACAAACGTAGATAGTTGGCAGTATTATAGGTTTTGCATTAGTATGCCCTTTCTGAGGGATTTGGGGTCTTAAACACATATGTTTATCATTATTTAATGACGTCAGTTCTCAGGTATTTGGCAGACAGGTATTTGCTCTTACAAACTTAAAATGTTGACAGAATAACAGGTTTTGCATTAGCGTGAATTTTCTGAAGGGTATGAAGTCTGAAACTCATATGTCTCTCATTATTTTCTAACTTCAGTCTTTAATGATTCGCACTAATTTGCCAGAAAAACACAATTTTATGTAAAATGTACCAAATATATGAGGCAAACATCTGGACATACTGCAAAATTCTGTACAGTTGAGAGGTATGCAGGTACAGATTGTGAGAGGAACACACCACACATATGACTCATACATCTGCACATTCCTACAGTTATGCCAATACACACAATACATGGCGCCATCACAGGCAAGTTACCATTACATTCCTATTGCTGAACACACCCACGCACTGGGTTATATTCCTCACACAGGCCAAAATGTGCTTATCCACACTACTTATTCCATCATGTACCTTATGTGTAGGCCGGTATTTGCACTTTCCGTCAGTGGCAGAGCTCACGTACGAGTATGGTGGACTGGACACTGTATCGGTGAGACTGCATGACACCCTGAGGGACACATGTCATTTGAGTCTATTAACCTTCCACATTGACTTTCACAGGCCATACGTTGTAATTCACATTTGTGGACAAACATGCTTATGAGTTTTACATGTTTTGTCATTTGTCCTGCCGTCTTTCTTCTCACCTGTCCACCTAGTATCACTAGTTCTGTACATTTCATTAGGACGGGTTACCTTCATACCTCTCACCTGTACACATTATGGGTATACACCCTGGGGTTTGACCTCTGATTCTGTTACATTTGTCATGATAATGTGCCTTTCTGATGGATTGTTGGCAAGCCGTGATGGACTGTGCGGTTAGGTAATCATGACTGACATTTCTATTTCATGATTACTAACTCTCATAACATTAGTATTCCTGACTACGCAATTATTCTATCAACGGTCTGACTTTGTCTAAGGTATATTTAATATAGTCCCTATTTGTCTGTCGTGTACTGTGCCTTAGTCCAGCTGTCTTATTCTGACATTCTAGCAGGTATGGTTACCATCTTGGTCGTATGCGTGTCTATCCATGATAATCGCCTACATGACACTGATATAGGTCCCTACATCTTCCCCTAATGGTTTACACAATATCCAGTGGGTGGGTTGCACCTTTTTGGTGAATATAGGCATGTGCTATACCCACATAGGTGTATAGATCACTCCCATGGGGCGTACCTAATAGATCTGTGCCAACCACCACCTTGGCCCAGTTCTGCATACCCATGATTCCCATACCTGACACACCTCCACAGTACCCATTAGACATGTTTAATGTGAGCGATAATAAAGTGTGAGGACACTTCTGAGCACTCCCCACTCTGGGGATATCAGCTCATACGTCATACATTCAATCGACCCATGTGTTATTACCCTTGCACCTGCTACTGTTGCATGTACAGCTATATCGTGGTTGCAGCTGTGACGTCTTTAGCATCTATGATGGTTGCACTTCGTACGGATCAATTTTTGGGGTCCTGCAAAGGACACCTATATTCATGTTTAACGTGTAGAACTTGCAGGCCGTGTCACACTGGTACTTTCCGGGAAATGGTTTGGAAACCCTCGGTGTATACTCCTTTCATTTATGTCTGTCTGTCTATCCATATTAGCTATACCGTGACCTATTTATGTACATGTGTTATATGTACAGGGACATATGTTTGTTGTTCATAGGTTCATAGGTTCATAGGTTCATACTAGGCTATCTGCCCAAGGGCATTTATAAGCCTAGCCCATAGTTATGTGGCTTTCGCCACCCCTTTAGTTTGAATAAAAACTATGCCTATCATTTTTCTGTGCCTCTGTCAAGCAGTGACACTGAAGTAATCCCTGGGGTATATCTGCGATCTCCCATCCATTGGTCAAGATTCCTCTTGAACAAGGCCAGCGAGGTGCTCTGCCTCACATGTACCGGGATTTTGTTCCACAGCATAGGGAGTCTCTGGGTGATGAATCTGTCCCTCCAGCACGCTCTATTTATAACCGTGTCAAGGTTTAAGTCTCCCGCCCTTGTGGTTCTGAGGGATCTAGACTTTTTGAGGTGAAGCATATTCATCAAATCTGGGTTTGACATGGCCTTATATGTCAGGCACAGGTCACCTCTGAGCAAGCGGTATGAGACTGAATAAAGCTGGAGTTCTTTCAGTCGGGCAGCATAAGACATATTTTTGAGACCCTTTATCCTTTTGGTGAGGAACTTTTGGGGCCTTTCAAGCTGCATCAGGTGTCTGGTCAGATACATTCCGAACGGGGCATTGTACTCAATCATAGGTCTAATGAGTGATGAGTACAGGGGAACGATGACCTCCCTTGATCTAGATGTGAATCCCTTCATGATCAGGTGGGCGATATAGAAGGTTTTCCTAACTACTTTAGCAACATGAGTGTCAAACGAAGACTACTGTCAACTTGGGTCCTCAGATCCCTGATGACTTTTCTGTGCTCAGTGGATTGTCACCTATATGGTAGCTAGGGGTAACCTTGTTTTTCCCAAGGGTATGACTATGCATTTTTGGCGTTTTCAGGCCATGGCTCTGGCACCAGTTATCCGTTTCTGTGAGGCCCTTCTGGAGGATATCTGTGTCAGATGTGTTTTCACTATGGCCCAGTTTGCAGTCATCTGCAAACTTTGTCAGCCATAACCCTCCTGTGTTTGCTTGTACTTCAGAAAAGTAGATGCCGAACAAGAGTGGACCCAGGACTGAGCCCTGTGGGACACCACTTGTGACAGGCTTTGAGTCTGACATGGCTCCAGCAACTCTGACCCTGTGGGTTCTGTCGCTTAGCCAGTTTGCAACCCATCTTGTGATGTATGGGTTTACATTCAAGCTGATGAGTTTTTCGATGATACCTGAGTGGGGTATTGTGTCGAGGCCTTTGCCAGGTCAAGGTAGGCTGTATGGACTGCCTTTCCTCATCAATGGCCTTGGTGACTGTCTCGAAAAAGTCAACCAAGTTTAAGAGGCAGGATCTGCCTTTGACAAAGCCAAACTGGGTTGGATCCAAAGTCTGCAAGTTCCCTATGTCTTTATTTATGAGTTCCATTATGATCCTCTCCATGGCTTTGCAGATAAGGCTTGTCAAGCTAATGGGGCGGTAATTTCCAGGGTCTGTGGAGGCACCGCCCTTATGAAGTGGGACCACAGTCGCCGTCGCCACTCCTTGGATGCATCCTGAGGTGAGGCTAAGATTAAACAGCTGTCCTAACTGTGGGTTTAATTCCTCTGAGTTCATGAAGCACACAGCCGGGGACACCATCCAGTCCCATGGATGCTGTGTTTTTGCCTTAGTGAGGGCAGTTCTCACCTGGGCTGGAGATGTTTGGGGGCTACAATCCTCTGGAATAGATATCTCTCCTTTGGGGGAGGGAGGGAGAAGTTTGCACTGAACCTGTCAGCCAGTATGTTAGCAATGTGTGTAGGTTCAGTAATTTTCACATCATTTTGAACTAATTCTGAGCATATCTGGGAGTTTCCTCCTAGGTTTCTAACATAGCTAAAGAAGGCCTTATGATTGTCTTTAGAGTCCTTGGCGATTTTTCTCTCAAAATTTGCCTTTGATGATTTTATGAGAGCTCTTAGTTTTTTACTTATAATGATCAAAGGTGTCTTACCTTTCAAGGATTTTGCTCTATCTTGTAGTAGCTTCCTCCTTTTGTTGTAGAGCTTGTTTATGGCTGGGGTCCACCAGACTGGACGCTTGCCTTTGGTACAGAGAGTCTTAGTTTTGTTTGGGATTGCCTGATCCATGCAGTCCTGTAAGTGCTGGTAGAAGGCATTTGTAAGTGATTCAGCGGTTTGAGTAATGTTTATCACTGGCTCAGGGCCTTAAAGGAGACCACACTAGTTTTAGAAGTGTGAAATCGGCTTTTGAGAAGTTTTTCACTGTGGTCTTTTTGTTTCAGGTGGGGTGGGATGAGGACCTCCAGCAGATTAGTTTATGATCTGATCTCACCAGTGAGGGTATACTTCGTGTTGAACATTTTGATCCCATGTTCGTGATGATGAGACCAAGTATGTTTCCACCTCTTGTGGGGATGGTGACTAGTTGTTCCATGGCATTTGAGTTTATGAACTCCAGGAATCTTTGGGTTAGAGTGTTCGGGCTTGAGTAGTGTTCCCAGTCTATATTAGGGTAGTTGAAGTCACCTAGTATGATGGTGTTTGGAGATACATTTATCCCTCCAATGTTTTCAGGAAGGCCATGTGAGGTTCCTGAGTTTGAGAGGGTGGCCTGTAACATGCTACAAATTGCAGAGCAGTCTTGCCTATGGTTAATTGCACCTGGATGGTCTCCGATGCATCGTGCGTTGCCACCAACCTTGAGGTGTGGGTGTCCTTATGAATATGGACACCCCCTTCCTTTCTTGGTGTTGTCCGGATTTTGGGGCCGGAACGCATGATATGAGGTGAAACCTGTTAGTGCTGGGGTGCTCTCAGGAGCCTTGAACCAGGTTTCTGTCACAGCACAGACATCGATGTTCTCCATATTGAGAAGGGCCTCGAGTGCGTGCATCTTGAGATTGAGACTACTGGCATTGAGCAGCGTTACCCTTAGTTTTTTTCCTTTTTGGTGTTCTAGGGTGGTAGGTTTAGAATTTGAGCCTTGCCTAAAAAAGGCACTATGGGAGTGGCAAGAGCCTTTGCCAATATCCGGAAGCCCAGGGGTGACAGGTGCAAGCCGTTGTGTATATTACAACTTCATACCCTTCAAAGAATCCATGCTAGTGACATACCTGTTATTCTATCCACTTTCTATGTTTGTTAGGGCAATATCTGGGGATTGTCCCTATTTGTACCAGTTGTTGTCATGGCTTTGTCTGGTTTCGTACTTTATGGGTTTAACAGGTATGAGCCATGTACATGGAACATGGGGAAAACACCATTAATTTTCTATTCTGTGAGCGGATTACACACGAGCAGGCGCACTTGCATATCCTTATTGTGGGTTCCATATGTTTCATAGATAATTGTGCTTCCGTGAACTTTTATAATTCTGACTGTAACAGTGGTCGTAGGTCAACCAGGACTGCATTCACGTTGGCCGGATACCGGAACCACTATTCTATTGGTGTTCTCCCTCATTGATATGCATACCCATAGTACTTAGCTACATCAACATACACCTCACCGCTTCACCTATGACACAGGCATCCATTCTCCTGCTGGGAAAAAGGTGGTACTACATATTACACATTCCCTATTGCCTACTGCTGTGGACTCTGGCTGCATTGTTAATCACTCTGAGGGTATGCAGAACACCAAGGCGTATAGTCCAGCCACATACAGGTCTTTGCTTGTCAGGGTGTTCATGTATTGATCTGGGTTAGGCTTGTCCACCTGGTGAACGGAGCTGCCCTGGCCTAGGTCAAATGTCAGACGAAGCATATGGACAGGGCTTATCTCCCTATTTTGAAGTTTTACCTGTGATTATAGACACAGGTGTTTGGGCACCTGTCAGCAGCTAATTCTGTTGGCATTACATATTATGGGTGGGTTTGTTAAAGTCTATACTCCCCGATGAGGGGTGTTCCCATTCACATTTGACTTATTACCTGTATACAGTCATACGGGGATTGTTATTTTTGGACATGAAGTGACTACAGGTATGCGGTTGTACATTACACAAGTGTGAAGGGCTGTTTCTGTAAATATGTCTGGACCATACCTCTTAGAGCACCGAACCTGTGCAAAACCTACATGATGGGGGGACAATTAGGGACACATTTTAACGATTGCTCTTACAAGCTTACAACGTTGATAGAATGCTAGGTCTTGCATTAGCATGACTTTTCTGCAGGTTGTAGAGTCTTATACTCAGGATATTTCTCATCATTTACTGACATCAATCCTCAGCTATTTACCACACTGGTGCAAATTGTCGGAGGCACACCAACACTATGGGGCAAACCTGTGGTCATTCTTAGGGTTGCCACCTTTTCAACTGCCCAAAGTGGGACATGTTCTGTAGAGATGTCAGATTTTCCAGGACAAAAAATACCTACAGCCATGCATAGTACTGAACTTTAACCTTTTTTGTACATATAATAGCTTATTCTAGTAACATTTGAATTGCTTATGCTACTTCACATAACATATTGAGGATTCATATATAAAATAACCATTTTATGCAACTATTAAAGTAAATTAGGAAATAAACTCTCAGGACATTTGCTATGTCTTGATTTTTTTCACAGGACACAACTGCCTACAGAGGGATTGTTACTCGCAAAAAGGGGCAGGTGGTGACCATAGTCATTCTGCGAATATCCGGACAGTTAAGTGGTATGGCACGGACCTCTGTAATATGCTGTTGTGTTCTGGCACAGCAGTAGCTCAGCATTAAAGACTGCAGTCGGAACGTGCGGACAGACAGTTGGGTTTCAGACTTCATACTCCAGACATTAATGCCAATGTGCAAACTGTTATTCTATCAAATTCTATGTTTCTAAGAGATATGTTTACAGATTGTCCCTGAGTTTGGACCTTTGTCTCACTTATATTCATGGCTCTGTCCAGATATCTTGCTCACACAGGTTGACAGGTATGGTCAGTCACGACTGCACACAGTCAGTGTCCCTCACACTTGATCAGGGTTGACCTGTTTACGTAGTATCTTCCTCGCCTCATGCCGTTTTCCACTTTGCAAATGTGTGCATTATATTCTTCCTCCTATTCGTGTCTGGACACGTGCGTCACGGGAAGGTATTTTATCCTGGGTGGTAGGTTATGCATGCACACGTAGGGCTGGACAGTGTCATGGACCTCCACTGCACGTTCTGACTTGTGTCCAGATATCCACTGGATTGGACATCATGTCGTCATACCCATTCTACTATTTATACAAGTTGGTCATCCCGTGAGGGATATCCCAAAAATTGGTCAAGACGAAAACAAGTTAGATACTGAAGATTTTTGTGGCTTCACGAAAACGTGCAGGGGTTTTACCTGCAGGGGATACATGGTTTGCAATCCTGACACTGCCTAGGGTGACAATACCTACTACATATGAGTAGGGGTCACTGTGTGTAGCTGTTTCTGCAACAAACCAGTGGACCAAGTACAGCTGGATTTGGTGGACATTCTGGTATAGTGGCAGGTCGTGTGTTGTGGAGGGTATGCTGGGTAGGCTATTATGCATCCAGGTGTGTTGCGTTTGTTATGGCCAGTTCCATCAGGACCCATCTGTGGGTATGTGATGGTGCCGTATGTATACATTTGTCTCGCATATTTCCATATTCATATGTTTGTGGGATTGTGTTCTACACTATGGCCTGTCTGCTTGTCTTGCAGCTGTTTCTACATGAGGTTGTGTTTCTTTCCACTTCACCCACTGCCCCCTCATACACCTCCGGTTCACCTTTTCTGCATACGACACAAGTATCGCCTTTGAGGAATTTACCATTAAAACACACCCCTCACACGCAAATTACTCACACCTCATAGAGCACTACTTTGGTTGTTGGCCCATGACACGGCCAGAGTTGCACACTGACTACCCTACATGTGTCAGGTACCTTTATGGTTGTGTGGACTACCCTGCCATGTTTGCTGTCCATATGCTATACCTCACGCACATAGGTACACGCCCTTACTTCACTTTCATTACTTAGTTGATGTATCTGGGTACTACCCATTTGACTGTGTCACATACACGTTCGGATTATATAGCTGCCTTCCGGATTTTGCTAGCCTGTTCTACTCATTGGTAGGATGGCACCTTTTCCTATGTCCAAGCTATTCCTTACACATGTCCGACTCCCCACAATCAACTGTTGTGTTTCCACCTTTTCAATTGTCCACAGTGTAGACAGTCCCTCTTTGGGCAGTTGTGTCCTGACATGCAATTGTCAACATGGCAAATGTCCTGGGAGTTTAGGACAAACATATTTCTTATATTTTATGTGATAGTTGCATTAAACAGTTAATTCTGTATCTAAAATACCTGACTGTTATGAGAAACAGACTAAGAAACTAAAATGCTACAGGAATACGCTTTTCTGTAAGCAAAACAGTTATGTTCTGTCCTTTGTACTGACCGTGGGTATGTGTCGGCCTGTACAGTCTGATGTCTGTACCAAAAATGTCCCACTTTGGCCATTTGTAAGGGTGACAACCCTACTGTGACAGCTGCGGTGAACACAGCATATTTTACAGGCCGACACATACCCACGGTCAGTTCGGCAGATAGAACTTACAATTCTTGCCTATATCTAAGCTTATTCTTGTAGCATTTCGGTATCTTATTCTGTTTGTTATGACATTTCTGTATTATACATCCAGTGAATTATGTTTAATGCAATTATTGCATGATGTCTATGGAGGAATTATGTCCTATATTCTCTGGACATTTGCCAGTTTTACATGTTTGTGTCAGGACACATCTGCCCACAGAGGGACTGTCGCTCGCAAAGTGGGACAGGTGGTAATCTTGGTCGACGGTATGAATCATACTGTTCCTTTTGGCCTACATGTGTCGGTGGTGTTATGGCTCATTTATATGCTCCTTCTGTTTCGTTTACATGTGTATGCTATTTCCTATCACATTTGGTATGTGAAATACGGACATACCTTTTGTATGTGACTATTACATGGCTTGTGGGATATGATTCAGACATACGGTCACTACCTATATCTACATTTCTCCTCGTGTATTTTGTTATGGACACATCTGCACAGCTATGTTTCCTCCCTCAAATTATGGGTCGGCTGGTGACCCTCTCCGTTGGACTGGACGTACCTACTGGCGGCGTGCTAACATCTGATACGTTTCACTTCCACATGGTATAGCTATCTACACTACGTTGGACTACAGGCACACAGTTTTCCTGTCATTTGTTCATGGGTAGGGACCTGTTATTCCATACTGCGCATTTGTGTTTGAGTCTTCATTTTCTGTTCGCAGGGACTCTGCTTTGCATACGTTTCAGTCTCCACGGACACTGATAGGTACGATTACTATTGCTGGCAGAATATAATATTCAGCAGTTTAGGTTGTTCCTTGGAAGCCAACATTGACACGCCTCCCTGCGCAACTTTGATACGCCCCTTGCACTCACGCACATTTCCTATTCACGTGGCTGTGGCGGCTGCACGCCTTCATTAATCTGCATATGGCGAGACTACTCCACCGAGCTTCATTAATCTGGGGGACTATTTATTCTAGTTTGGAATTGTGATTTCCTTAGACTACGCCTTAAATATTATTCACAGTCTCCTTTTCTAATCCATTATAAATGTATTGCAATGAATAGCTCACAACCTGTTATCACAAAAAATCTGGACAAAGACAAAAATAATGGGGGTACAAAGCTCCAAAAATAGGGACAAATTTTAAATAGTGCTTTTAGAAACTTAGCAAGTTGCTAGAATAAACTGTCTTGTGTTACCATGCATTTTCTGAAGATATGAAGTCTGAAGCTCAAATGCTTGTCATTATTTAGTGAATTCGATCTTTACTGATTTGCCATAAAAATCCAGAAAACCAAAAATTTATGAGGAACAGACCTAAAACATGAAGCAAAAATATGACATTCTGTGAAATCTGGACAGTTGAGAGGTATGCATGGATTGGTAATAGAGTATCATTGTCAAATTACTGATAGACCTCAGGGTTCTCTTCCAGATCCTCAAAGACCAGTCATCAAAAACAATATAACTGAGTATACACAGTCTCTAATTTTAGTGCATTTTACTATTTCCTTCATAAAATCAGTTAAAGGCATTACATACAAAACTACACACAATTGTAAATATTGTTTCTAATTAGACACACAACCCATGTCTCCATGTACTACATAATATATGGGGACAAAGGGACCCCACATAATGCATAATGCAACTTACACCCCTCATCTTAAACCCAGTGGCGGCTGGTGACTTCAAATTAAAGGAAAGTAGCAATCTGCAGGAGACAGCTGAAAGTGTGGGGCCAATGGGGAGGACTGTGGCCAACTAGAAAGGGGTGGAACTATGTTCAAAACCACAACAACTGGAACTTTAATTAAATACACTACCCTGGGTGCCAAACCATCATTATGAAAGTCCAATCAAGACAAAGTGAAGTGTAGAAGAAAAAAATATTTCAATGCATTGGCTACATGACAACTTACTTAATATCTAGATGGAAACACAAAGGTTGTGATGCATGAAAAAATAAATTACTTTTTAAATACATTACTGGAATGCCAGTCAGAATCAAGTATATAAAAAAAAAACAAGCAGCACTCAACTCAAACCACTTCTCCTTGCACTGCAGTTCTAATTATAATTTATATTCAGCTTTATAAAATTACCAAGTAACATGCTGAAAGTAGCATTCTCTGTGTGATACCCCCACTTGTAAAAATGTTTCTTATCCAAATAAGAACTGCTATCTGACAACAACTATCTACTTGTTTCATGAGGAAGACATGATCAATGTAAAAAATGAACAACAAACAAGAAACAAGCTCAGGATAAACTGCTTAATGGATTACTGCACAAGTTATGGACCACACATGATAGACTGGCATTCTGTTTAGTTTATGGATATAGCCTGCAAAGATGACTGCAAGTCTCTAAAAAATTTAATGAGCTTCTGAACATACTGTAATCCTGTCCTTTATTACAAGTAGTGCCATGTGCATTTCAATACTTAAGGTTTATACGTTATCTAGTTATGTAAATATTCTCTGCATGGCAACAATGAAAAGGCTTTCAATGTTGGTAATTCTTTAACAGAGTACTTATTAAAGCTTACTTGCATCTTACAATCTCCGACAAGCTTACCTTATGGTCATTAAAGCATAAACACAGAGCAACAGGGCACTGCGACAACATGCATTTTCTGAATAATAAGAAGCATAAATCAACAGTATAAAAATATGACAGAAAAACAGAACACTCTGCAAAATCAAGGACAGATGAAAAGCCAGGGTTGTACTTGTGGTCTACCTTGGATGGGGGAATACGCTGCACACTTACACTGCATAACTGCTCCTTGCCTTACTTGGACATATCCAGAGCCACTACAATGGGGAGTGGGGTGCAACAAGTATGTCACAATTTGAAATGTCTCTGGCTGACAGTGATGGCTCTGACACTCATACCTCACAGCAAGAAATCTGGGCAAAGCCATAAATAGAAGTGGGACACAGGCCCAAAAATAAAGACACTTTTAAATATTGCTCTTATAAACTTAGAAAGTAGTAGGTTTTGCATTAGTATGAATTTGTGAAGGGTATGAAATCTGAAACTCAAATGTCTGCCATTATTTTCTAACTTCAATCTTTAATGATTTGCCACTAATTTGCCAGAAAACCACAATTTTATGAAAAACAGACCAAAAGTGTGATGCAAAAATATAAAATTGCCACACAATACAGCTGGGAACCTGTCAAAAAAGGGACACCTTTTTATTATTAGTACTGTTAACTTGAGTAGCTGACAAAGTAAGAGCATCTACATGCATTTTTGAAATAAAAGAAATCTATAACTGATCATTACAGCTATTTATAACTGTAAACCCTCCACGTTTTCTTCCAAAATTGCCATTTTGCAGAGGGATTATTAGGGGAAGAGCAACATTTTGAGCCAACATTGGGGACAGTTGAGAGGTTTGGATATTCCTAATTCTATAAAGTGATTTATTTGCATGTACCTCTCAACCTGTTAATGCAGGAAATCTGGACAAGGCCAAATATATTGGGGGAACATACAAACAGTACTAAAAATTACTTTTGTATAAACTTAAGACAGTTAATAGAATAACAGGTCTTGCTTTAGCATGCATTTTTCTGAAGGTTATGACGTCTGAAACTCAATGTGTCATTATTTACTAACCTCATTCCTAAATGATTTGCCAGAAAACCACAAGTTTTATGAGGAACAAACCAAAAATAAGAACCAAAAATCTATTCATTCTGCAAAAATCTGGACAGTTGAGAGGTATAGTTCAGCTGGGGCTGTCTTTGAGTTTGCTGCCCTTCCCCCCTCATAAAATCATGGTTGAATGGAACCTCCCCCCTGCAGCCATTCCAATGTCCCATTCCTTGGTTATTTCACCCCATTTACCATAAACACTGTAATGTGCATACTGCTTTACTTCTGCGATGATTTGGATTTCATTTGAAAGTTTTATTTTGCATTTTACAGCACAAATTTTAATAGATATCTGCTAAACAAAGCAATGCAGTCTCACAATGAAAATAGACTTAGCATTAAAACTTCTCTGCCCTTGAAACTCACATTCATTGAAACAGCATTGAAACCCACATTCAAAGAAAATACATTTTGCCAGTGGCAGATAAAGATTAACTTTGGGCTGTTTTCAAATCATAGGCCCCTTGAACATGAAACATACACGTGCTCTTTGATACACCTACCTGATTGTATTAAATTATATTCCTTGTACAATACAGTACAGTTGTTAGAGGGCATTTTAAATGCATTGTTTTGAACATTTTTCCAGTAGACAATGAAACAAAATGCATGCACCATTAATGACAAAACTGCCCAATTCAGAAAATTTCCATCATAAAAAAGTATACTCAAACTTCTACAGTCCACCAGTATCAGTAAATATGCACACTCTGAAGAAGTAAAAGTCATCTAAGTAATTCCACATTAAAGAAATCTGTAACTAATGAAGAGGTTACTGCAAGCAAACAACTTTATATGTCATTGTTTTATATACAAATAAAGTGCCTGTTGCCCTTGAGGAATAAATTGCCTATGTTGCATTAAAAAATGATAAGCTAAAAATATCGCAATAGGGAATGGATGTCAAACTGATAACATGTTCATAGTTACTAGGTATCTTCGCCAAAAGGATACCACACTACTCAAGACTGGTGTGGTATCCTTCAAGGCCCCTGAGCCAGTGGAAACCACAACCAAAGCTGTGGAAGCCCTTACAAATGCCTTCTATGAACACCTCCAGGACTGCATGGATCAGGCAATCCCAAATAAAACCAAGACGCTTTCCATAAAGGGCAAACGTCCAGTCTGGTGGACCCCAGCCATCAACAACTTTACAATAAGAGGAGAAAGCTATTACATGATAGAACAAAATCCATAAAAGAGAAGTCACCCCTGATCATTATTAGTAAAAAAATATGAGCACTCATAAAATCAACTAAGGCCAATTTTGAGAGAAAAATTGCCATGGATTCAAAGGACAATCATAAGGCCTTTTTCAGCTATGTTAGGAACCTGGGTGGAAACTCCCAGATATGCTCAGAATTAGTCCAAAATGATACAAAAATCACTGAACCCACAGACATTGCCAACATACTGGCAGACAGGTTCAGTGCAAACTTCACCCCCCTCTCCCCCCTAAAGGAGAGATAACTATCCCAGCGGAGTGTAGCCTCCCAGACATCTCAAATGTGCAGGTGAAAGCTGCTCTCTCTAAAGCTAAAAACACAGCATCAATGGGACCGGATGGTGTCCCCGGCTGTGTGCTACATGAGCTAAATGAGGAATTAAACCCGCACATAAGGCAGCAGTTTAATCTCAGCCTTACCACAGGATACGTGCCCAAGGAGTGGCGTACGGCAACTGTGGTCTCACTCCACAAAGGCGGTGCCTCTACGGACACTGGTAATTACCGCCCCATAAGCTTAACAAGTCTAGTCTGCAAAGCTATGGAGAGGATCATAATGGAGCTCATAAACAAAGATATAGGGGACTTGCAGACATTGGACCCGACCCAGTTTGGCTTCATCAAGGGAAGATCATGCCTTTTGAACTTGGTTGACTTCTTCGAAACAGTCACCAAGGCCATTGATGAGGGAAAGGCAGTCCATACAGCCTACCTTGACCTTGCAAAGGCTTTCGACACAATACCCCACTCAGGTATTGTAGAAAAACTTACCAGCTTAAATGTAAACCCATATGTCACAAGATGGGTTGCAAACTGGCTTAAGGACAGAACCCACAGGGTTAGTGTTGCTGGCACTATGTCAGACTCCAAGCCGGTCACAAGTGGTGTCCCACAGGGCTCGGTCCTTGGCCCCCTATTGTTCGGCATCTACTTCTCAGAAGTACAGGCCAACATGGGAGGACTTTGGCTGACAAAGTTTGCAGACGACTGCAAACTGGGTGCCATAGTGGAAAGTGCATCGGACACGGATATCCTTCAGAAGGGGCTCACGGAAACAGATAGCTGGTGCCAGAGCCATGGCCTGAAGTTAAACGCCAAAAAATGTATAGCCATACCCTTCGGGAAAAACAAGGTAACCCCAAGCTACCATATAGGTGGCAATCCACTAAGCACAGAAGAGGTTATCAGGGACCTGGGGACCCAGGTTGACAGTGGCCTTTCTTTTGACACTCACGTTGCTAAAGTGGTTAGAAAGACCTTCTACATTGCCCATCTGATCATGAAGGGATTCACATCCAGATCTAGTGAGGTCATTGTTCCCCTGTACTCTTCACTTATCAGACCAATGATCGAGTACAATGCCCCATTCGGGATGTATCTCACCCGACATCTGCAGCAATTGGAGAGACCCCAAAAGTTCCTCACCAAAAGGATAAAGGGACTCCAAAATCTGTCATATGCTGCCAGATTGAAGAAACTCCAGCTCTATTCAGTCACATACCGTCTGCTCAGAGGCGATATGTGCCTGACATACAAGGCCATGTCCAACCCGGAATTAATGGACATGCTCCACCTCAACAAATCCAAATCCACCAAAACCACTAGAGCAAGCGACTTAAACCTTAGCACGGACATAAATAGGGCATGCTGGAGGGATAGATTTATCACTCAGAGACTCCCTATGCTGTGGAATAAAATCCCGGTCCATGTGAGGCAGAGCACCTCGCTGGCTCTGTTCAAGAGAAATCTTGACCTGTGGATGGGAGATCGTAGGTTTACCCCGGGAATCATCTCTGTGTCACTGCTGGACAGAGGCACAACAAACTAATGGGCACAGTATTTTTTCATATAAGGTGTGGCGTAAGCCACAAAAATTTGGGCTAGGCTTATAAATGCCTTAGGGCAGATAGCCTAGTATAAACCTATGAACCTATGAACCTATAAAAATGACTGCAGCATCCACCCTCTTTACAACACAGCACAATATCAGCAATGCATTTACCTACTGTGGGAGTAGAACCCACAGCCTTCTGAATCAAAATAAAGTAGACTACCTGATGTGCTATTAACAATGCAAGCAGACTCAGCATAAGCAGCACTAAACTTTTGTTCCCCTGCAATAACATTTGTTAACCAGGAAAGTCTGACTTGGAACAAAAAACAATTTTCAGCAGAGCAGGGAGAAACACTCCAGACACCTGTTCTTTGTAAGATGAGAGGACATGCAAACTCCACACTGAATGCACCCCAGCCAATAATCAAACCAGAGAACCTGTAGCTGTCAGACAACAATGCTACCAGTGCACCACAGCACTACATACTTTGCAAGGAAAAACAAACACACAGAAACCACAGATTTTATGAGGAACAGAACAAATATGAGGCAAACATCTGCAAATTGTTTACAAATGGTGGTGGGTAGGGAATTCAGGCCCTTGCCACCTGCACCCAATGTACAGGGTTCAAGCCTGAGTATTCTCTACCCACCACCATGTGTTCTCTCTAGCCGCCAGTATATAGCAACTGGGGCATTACAAACACACACACACACCTACTACCTGAAGCACCCCGGTAGGTGATCCAGTCTTTCGTTCTACACTGCAGCAATAATCCATTTGTTCCCCTTGAAATCAAGCTCCTCTGTAGTCTTCTTTCGTTCCACACACTGCTGCAAATAATCCAGTCATTCCTCCTGAAAGCAAGCTCCTTTTTAGTCCTGCACAAGCTAACAGCTGTTTTCCAAGGCAAGCTCCCCTGTAGTCTTCTTCTCAGCCCATGCATGCTAATGGCTGGTTTCTGGTTTGGCTTGACTCTGTGAGAATAGGCTGGAGGCTCTAGCCTGCAGATGACACAGTCCGGTTACCTTCTCATCTGTGCGGTCATCACCGCACAGACTTCTGGGCTGGCAGGGCGGAGATGCCTTTCTCCCCTATCCGGACTGCCTAACACAGCAGTCTGGATTTCTGTGAGTACCAGGAACTCCAAACACACATGCATGGAGTTCCAGGACTCACATTTTTTTTTAATTTCTTCTTTCTTTTGTACAGGTGGGGAGATTTTCTTCTTTCTTTTGTACAGGTGGGGGATTTTCATCTTTCTTTTGTGCAGGTGGGGGGCTGCATTCTTGCAGTCCTATAGCATGTGCTGTCCCTGCCTAAACCTGATTCTAACCTTAAGATTAAACCCAGTTCAGATCCCACATCTATCCCTGTAGTCACAAAATTTATGCAAATACAACACCTGCTCATTATGCCGGTTGGCCTTTCTTTCATTGTGATGAGCATATAAGCTGAATTAAAAAAAATAAATCATGCTAAAATTTCTGCTGATAATGATAGTTTCAGAGAACATTCTGGATAGAAAAATGTATATATTTGATGTATGTCATTACATGAAATTCATAAAATAGATTTGTGTTGTTTGTGGCTATTATGGAGGCATTGCAAAACTGAGTTTGTTACACATGATCAGATTGTAGTGACTTTTTGTTTAGTATCACTTGATTAATAATCAGATCTCAGCCATGAGTAATTTTCCATGAGGGTGTGACCTGTGTGAGTATTGAACTAGAATATAAGTACATTCACATTAGGTTTTGTACAGTAATGATATTTTTGTATAAGCTACACCTATTTACTTATTTCTACATTAAATTAATTAAAAAAATAAATTAAAGTGTGTGTGTGTGTGTGTGTGTGTGTGTGTGTGTGTGTGTGTGTGTGTGTGTGTGTGTGTGTGTGTGTGTTTGTGCACATGCATATTGGTACAAGGCCCTTTTTGTAATCAGTAGGTTTATGGATATCCCCCTCTTAAGCACAGTCATGTTTATTTACTGACTAATGAGGTATGTTACAGTAGAATGGACATGCTGATGGTAATAACATGCTGACATTTTCGAAATCTGGAAGAAAAGACTTCTTATTAGCATTTTGCATGCCTTGGTGAAAAGGGATATGCAGTGATGCCTGAGAAGACAGTAGATTAGTGAAAGTCTATTTTCATTTATTCATTTAGTTAGTTGCTTTAATGCCTTGCAGAATAAGGGAACTATCTTCCTACAGTGGCTTATATATTGATGACACTTTATGTTTTGATTGATTGATTGCAGTTCAAATGACCATACTGTTCAACTCATGTCTGAATTTTAAATAGACCTTATTTTACAATGGTAATATTCAGTTCATGACTGAAAAGCTAACATTTTCATCTAGTTTGAAACCTGTATTTTTCTTACTTTTAAGGCAGTATTCATTAAAATGTTGTGTATTGTCAGATGTGTTGATAGCCCATAACTTTCTCATAAATTTGTAGATTAATGAAATATGCTTTATTTCTAATGCCATAACCTCAGAAAAGAAATGATATGTTATCCATGTCATGAGTACTTTAAATAAAATCTTCACTGATAAACTAAACTGTTCATGTAACTGTTAAGCAAAATACTAGATGAAGATAATTGCTGCATGAATGTTCCACTGGAAATGCAGTAAAGCAAACAGTTGTTTTTAAATCATAATAAAGTGCTTTGTTTCTGTTTTTTGTCTATATTGTTTATTCCACATCACCTTTAGCTGTAGAACTCATAGATGTAATCTAAAAAGCTATTTATTCAGCAGCATGATGTGTTAACCACCATGCTAAGCAAGAATGACATTTTATTGGGTTAAAGCAGGATTAGGAGCATTTCCTTGCTTTGCACTTGAGATTTCATTGACAGCTCACCTCACGAGAGCAGAAGGGATTTGTTGTGCATGGATGCTCTCATGTAGTTCAGTATGCTTTTCTCAAGGTAAAATAAAGGACCTGGTAGTTGACATCGCTTTACTTAATCCATAGCAATAATACGTATTGCCGGAAAAACAACATCAGTGTTGTTTCAGAGTATGTTGAAGAAGCATGTTTGCAAATGAATTCTAAATGAAAGTTGTTTGTAGCATATTATGATTAATGTGATACAAAAAATGGAATTGGTGCTTAATTACGAATGTGAAAAAATAGAATTTGAGTGTTACAGATAAAACTCATCACCATTTAACTCTCATTTAAGGGAATCTACCTTCTGTTTCAGGGCAAAATAATTTCAAATCTTGTATCTAACTGATCATTGGCCTTCTGAAGAGTTGACTTTTATTTTATTCATGAAGACAGATGACAGTCCTGAAGTGTTAATGAAGTTAATACTTCCAGCAGCATTGCCAAGCATGTGGCGCATCATATTTGCAAACTGATGCTTGTGCAATATGAAATGTTTTTTGCAAGGTGTTGTCTTCCTCTCTGTCTGTCTCTATCTCCCCCTTTCCCTGTGTGTGTCTCTCTAGATATGCACAATTTTTCTTACTTGATTGCTCAATCTCTGAATTGTCTACTAGACTTTTTTTAACCTGATTTTTTTTAAACTTACATTGTGTTTTGCCTCTCTCAGGATCAATACCAAGTCATATCTCTTGCAGATATTCCAAAGGTTGTGATTTGATATTTTTTTCCACAAACTGCAGTTTGACAAAAGAATATAAACATACACACACACACACACACACACACACACACACACATATATATATATATATATATATATATATATATATATATATATATATAGTTAGTTTTGAATGCAGTTCCAGAAATACAGTGCACAATTAAAATATATTGCAGAAAAAATGTACAGCAAATTTAAGAATTCCTCTGGTTTTCACATGTATAGAGAAAACAATTAAATGAAAATTAGAATTTTCTTATCCCACTTCCATTCCTCCTGATACAGCTAGAGGCTTCATTCTACCCCAGACACTACCTCATCTTATATACAGCCTAACCCCCCCATTGGTAAAAGAGTAACATGGTTTAATATTGAATGCAACAGAAACAACCAACTAAAGAGATAAGAGAAACTACTTTTAAACTTATGAGACAAAATATTTTGAGAGTTGCAGTTGCAGGATGTGATCTTATTAAGAAACCAAATAACAAAACACAGATGTACATATTGATTGTAAGAAAAACTGTGTCAAATGGCTTTAGTCAGAATTTACAAGTAAAACTATAACAATGCCAGTTCATTGCTCCAGTTCTGCTGTTTAAACAGAACTATATTTTTTTATCTCATGATAGGGCCAAAAACAGGTATGCAAAGAGCTACATTACCTCAGAACTTCAAACTGAAGATCTAGGTCAGGAGAAGGTTAGAAGAATAACAAATGAAATCCAGTGCAGTGAAAGGATAGTGAATGGCTTGGTATCTGTTACCACATTTATCACAATGAGAACCATTGCTTTTCACTCAATCTATAAGAAACGTTAGAGTTGTTTTGTAAACTGAATTATGTTATTTCATGGCACAAGGGTACATGATTTGGCTGATAAACAAGATGGAACAGAAACTATGTAAATGGATTCAGGTTTGAGGTTGTGTTCAAAAATATGATATCTCCGCATCAGCCAAAGTGAAAAAATATGACAGTTGAGCTGCAACATGATAAAAGGCAATATAGTCTAGAGGAAAAGTAGTAACAGTTTCAGACATTGAAAGAATCTATGGTAGTCATTTGAAAAGCTTTCAAAGTAATCAAGGAGATGTGCAAGGGAGCTGTGATAGCAGCTGGGAATAACAGGAGTTGTGCAGAAATTCAGTTATATAAGCATCAGGTGTAGCACTTAAATGTGACTTTATTAAAGGTTATTATTTATCAATCTACGAATGCATTTCTACATTTGTGAGTTATCACTGCTAGAGAAGAAATGGTTCTCATCTTAATGACAAATGTATGATGAAATATAGAATACTTTATATATTTGTGCTGATGGTATTTTCATATGGATGTCGACTGAATAGGTGCTATACAAAGGAAAAAAATATAGTGCATTGTCATGAGAAGATATATGAGGATTACAAGAACTTTAACTAGGCTGTCCTTAAGAAATGAATCAGATTAGCTAAAAAAATTCAAATTTAAGTTCATCAAGCAAATCATGTAGACATTTATGGGGTACTGTCTTTCAAAAAGTAAAATGTTTCTCTTCTCTTTTGATCTTTTGAAACTGAAACTGTAAAAATGATGAATAATTTGAAGCATTGGAACCCTTCTACAAAATGTTATTTTTTCCCCATTTTTCACTGCTGAGTAGTTAGGCTCAGCTCTCTGTTTTGTCCTCAATTCAGTGTGCACATCAGATAAGACCTTCCCTGACAGCACCTCTGTTTCTGAATGCATCCCTGGTTTCACTGTTCCAAACCTACATAACTGCATCTTTGAACTCAGCACATACCTACTATCTAATTAACTGCAAGAGCACAGGGATTTCCTCACAGAAACTAGGCAAAAACAGCCTATACTAAATGGACGAGTATGATAAGGCTAAAATAGATGCCTACGCGCTGTTACCATATGTGCATTATACAACCTAATATCCCATAAAAAACCTGTCCAATAGTTTTGTATAAATGTATAACTTAGCATTTACCCCACAGTACCATAAGAATAATAGTCTGTATTTGCTAAATATAGTTTTAATAGCTGCCAGTTGATCCCTCATCTTTTTCCCTCACCCTCTCTGCCTTTCCCATCACATTCAAAGGAATAGTTCAAACATCCTTAACTCAAAGGAACAAACTTTGGCTAACAATCTTATACTATACTGTTAAGCATCACACCCTTTAATAGCTGACATTTGATCGTTAAGCTTTCCCCAACCTCTGCCTTCCCCATTATACTCAAAGGGAAAGTTGAACATCTGTAACCAGGAACAACTCTAGTTAAGAATGTTACACTACTCTTTTAAGCACTATACCCCTTAAATCTGCTTTGCTTTGGACTTTTATATCTTTTATGTTCTTACAGCTGTGCACAATAGTTGGATTGAAGTTCTGACCTGATATGAGTATAATCCACTGACTGTTTCCTTTTGGATCTCCAAAAATCCATTCACCCTAGATTCACTCAGGTTCACTTTGCCCCCTATTCTACCCCCAATTTCCACCCACCCATCCTCACTCTAGATTTATTCTGCACCATACCCTACCCCTAAGAGATTTCAACACTCAATGTTATGATAGTTCAAAACTCCTCCCAATAAAATAATTATGCAATCTCTTAATCATCTCAGCCTTTTTATCATCCATCCCAGCCAAACCATACCCACTTTGATCACTCAATAGCAAAATTGTAAAAATTCCTACGCAAAATATATTATGTAATCTCTTAATCATCTCAACCTGTTTCTGTATAACCCAGATAACTACTATCCTTTTACATCACCCCAATCCTTCACCTTTTCTTCTACTTTTACATCTGAAGACTGTTTTTTCCTAAACTCTTGCCTCTATCACCTCTCCCCGATCAGTAACTCTTGCATACAAAATGCTGAGTCATATATTATCTCTCATATTCTAGTATTGACTTCCCACTTAACATACTATCACTTTCCCTTAAACTACACCACCAGAACTCTGACCTCCAGCCTTTTACTTAACCCAGACAATTATAATAACTACTCTAATATATCTCCTAGCCTCTTCAATCTCTCCATTGCTATGTCTTAAATACAGAGTACTCCATTGTGATCACCATTCCCTTAAAACAAAACATACCCAGCCTTAAAAATTATTCCCAATTTGTGCTTCGGAACTCAAAGATTCAGTTGTGTGATGACATACACCCAAACCCTGGCCCTACTAATTTAAACCTAAATCTCAATACCACCAGTTCCTTTAAGCAACGCAACAGCCCATATTACTCCCCTCATTCAGTTACAAGTGATCCCTTCTCTAATGGATCCTTTGCTTCTTTTACAAAGACATTTTCTACCCAATCCAATTCCCATTTACAGACATATCTGTCTCCCACTATATCAAGAACAAGTCCAGCCCAAAAAAACTAAGTCTGATAATGTTAAATCTTTGTAGTATTTGAAATAATATTACAGATCTACATGCCTGGATATAACTCTGTTCCCCAGATAGCCTAGCCATCGCTGAAACATGGCTTAAATCCAGTTTAAAAAATACAAAAATACTACCTCCAGGCTATAAAATTATGAGGACTGACAAACCCCACATTAAAGGAGGAGGAGTTGCCCTACTGTACTCCAGCTCCTATACCTTCTTCTCTTATTTTAACTTCATCCCCAAATTTTACTCAGGTGAAATAGTTACAACACTTTTAAAGCTAAACTTGAAAAAAAACCCTCTGTACTACTGTCATTTACATTCCCCTGGTAATAACATACCTGTATTCGAAGAATTTATCTCCTGGGTTTCTAGTACTATAACTTATGAAAAAAAAATTCTGAGTGAAGCCAGTATTGACTAGCAAAATATAACCTCTGACAGTCCCTCATCCTGCATAAATCCATTTGGTCTACCTGTACTAATCACAACACCTACTAGATACAACAAAAGTAATATGGGCACAATTCATGATTGGATTTTAGTCTCAGACCCCAGTAAATATCCTATCGTAAGAACCTATCACCTATAACAGGAAAATAACTTTCTTGGGTGACGTAAACTAGGGAGCCTTGTTGGCTAGGCTTACTTAGGCCCTTGGGCCAATAGCCTAGTACCTACCTATGAACCTACTATGTACCTATGAACCTATCCTAACTCCTCAAGTGACCATTTCCCTGCATACGCAAACAGTCTTTCCACTCATCACCCCAATACCCACCAACTTAAACTGACCAGGAATCTCACAAAATTTAACAAAGATTTATTTAATAGTATCCTAAGGGTCTTCATCTGGTCTATACTAAAAACTCTTCCATTAGATGATGCAGTTACAATTTTTAATACCTTTTTTAAGCACCCTAAATAACAATAACTTTGCCCCCTCTGTATAAAAAGAGTGAAAGTAAAACACTCCCTCCTGGTTATCAACCCTTACCAAAATATTATGCATACCAGTGATCTCACTTGGAAGAAGTGGCTAAATAAAAAAAAAAAAAAAAAAACTTTCAGAAATATAGGGAACATTTTAATCAACTATAAAATGCTATAAAAATATACAAAGATAAACAATACTATGACCAACTACATCTTAATCATAAAATAATCCAAAATAATTCTGGTCCTCTGTTCATGTACTTCTCAATCCTGGCTCAAGAAAACAAAGCTGCGCCCTTCTCAAAATAGTGACTACCTTTAATAAATACTTTATGGAGGATTGCTGCCCTCACCAACAGCTCATCACCCTCCCCGAAACAAACTCATAACATCTTACCAACTGCACCCTGCACTATCACATTAGCCTCTGAAAAATATGAATGCAAACAATCCTTAGCTACAAATGATAATAACTTCACCTTAAAACCTGTAACAATATCTACTATAAATAAAAACTGCTACTTCAACCTTGCTGCACAGGTGCTGACAGCCTTCTACCTGAGCAACTCAAGATGGCAGCAGAAGCCATATCTTACCCAGTAGCTATCTTAATCAATAGATCCATACAGAAACCTTATGTCCCAGCCATTTGGAAATGATCGTATGTCATCCCACTGCACAAGGGAAGAAACTCTACAGAAGTCTCCAACTTTCATCCCATTACAATTTTCTCCCCTCTCTCAAAAATCCTAGAAATATTTATTCACACTCAACTTCTTCACCATCTCCTTTCAGAATATTTCTTAACCAGCACTCAGCATGGATTCTGCCCTGTTCATAGCACAGCTACTACACTATTATCCTTTTTAGATAATAAACAAGAAGTGACTCTGGCAAACTTTCCATCTCATTTAACAAACTCCTTCAACAACTGCACCATATCAGCCTAGCCCCTTCTTCACTTCAGTGGTTTAAAAACTACCTATCTGGCAGGCAGCAAACTGTTAGATGACAACATAATTTTTCTCCTTACATCCCTTTTACCACTGGTGTACCATAAGACTCAATTCTTGGTTCTCTTCTCCATAATATTTTTGTTAATGACCTCTATACTTATTCTAGGCAAGCATCACTTATACAGTATGCTGTTTTAACACTAATACGCTCATCTGGCACTCTAGCAATCACATGAAAAGCCTTCAGTTATGTATTTATTTATTTTACATTTGTTTATTGGGAAAGTCTGACTAGACACATGTCCTTTTTCAGCAGAGGCCCGGGGAGAAAAACTCCACATACTATACAATATAAAACAAATGACAGGACAATTATAAAACACAGGGTAGCTACAGTTGCAAAGCATCAGCAAGGTACATGCTGGTAAAAAATACAATTGGATAATCACAGTAAAACTCCCCCGTAATATACAATATAGAACAGTTATAGAACAATTATAAAATGCAGGGTAAAAAGCATCAGCAAATTATCGTCTGGTAAAAATACATTTGGACAATCACAGCAAAGTTACAGATGGTAAAGGAATTACAAGTCAATTGTAAAAACACTGGGTAGATACATTTGGAAAACATCAGTAAAGTACAGCCTGGTAAAGTCTATCTGGGAAGATCTCAGCAAAGTATTGAAATCTGGCTTCACAAATTATTACTTAACTCTCAAAAAAAAAAAAAAAACTACTCCTATTCCTCCCCAAAGCACATCTGAAGGACAAATCAAGCTTCAAAGCTTCAAAATCTTCTCATTTTACAATACAGAGATAGAAACTGTATCCTATATAAAAATCCTTGGTGTAACAATTGATGACAAACTCAGATATGAACTGCACATTCAAAATAATTTAAACAACTCACCAGAAACTTGGCATGTTTTATAGACATAAAAATGTTCTTACTAACTCTACTAAAACCACCCTAGCAACCACTTACCTCCTTCTTTGACTCTTATATGGTGCCCCTATCCTTACCAACATGCAGGTATCTGTTAAAACTAAACTTAAAATATGCTACAGCAAAGTTGTTAAATTTGCTGCCAATAAACAATACTATACACATCACTGCAAGGCCCTTAAATGTTTAAACTGGCTTGAAATACCCCACTACCCACACTTCATACAATTATCTACTACCCATAATATAATTTATAAACTCCATGCCTGTCTTGCACTAAGCTGTATTTTTCTTTCCTATCACCTAAACAGACCCATTCATTCTAATGATAAACACTCCTCTCCATCTATAAACATAAAACAAAAAAAAAAAAAAAATGGAAATAGCCTTTACTGCTACTCTGTTGCCACAAAATGGAATTCTATTCCTCAGGCTATTAGAAGTGTAACCTACCATCCTTCCTTCAAGCATCTTCTGAATGGCTACCTATCCTACTCATGGCTCTGTTCATGCTTTACCCCCAGCTGAACATAAATCTGGTCTACTTTTCTCTACCCTTATCTGTAAAGATTCTCTACCCATCTCCACTTCCTCATCTTCACCTGGCTAGCCTATGCTCTCTACCACCTTACATAAACTTTTCTTATCACCTCCTCCCCATTTACACTAATCTGTCCTAATCTCTCTCCCCCTTTAGGAATAAGTAAAAGCCATGAGTTTAATTCAATTGTAAATATATTGTGAACTGCAAAAGGACATTCTCCGGAATTGTATATATTGTTTTACTTTGCTTTTTTTTGTCATTCCTTTGGTTAACATATTTTAGTATATCTCTATGCCTTCCAATATTGTTGTTTATTTTTGAAATGTATCATTTTCAACAGCTTGTTGTGTAATGTAGTTGAAGTTTTTTTTTTTTTCTTTGTTAAGCGGAGCTTTTCTCCCAATGTTTTCAATGAAAATGGGCTCTTGTGACCCAATTGGACTTTCCCAGTAAACAAATGCCAATAAATAAATAAATAAATAAATATATTTTGCCAAATAAATTTGTACTGATGACCACAGTGGTCGGTGACATCTAACAGGATTGATTTACTTTACAGTCAAGCTGCGCATACAAATGATGAACATGGAGTAATATATTTTACAACATGTGCGGTGAATCTCATTTGTAATTATTTGGCATGCTATTGCTTAAAACAGTTTTGATTCTTTTATTTATTTTTTTTTTAGGTATATCTAACTATCTGAACTGTAAGTATACTTAATACTCTAGAGACTCTGCTTCACATATGTATGGCATTTATTTATGCAGTAAGAAGTCAAAATTAATTTTTAAACATTAAAATCTTTTTACTTGCAGTTCCTCAGTGATTCAAATCCACTCAAGTTATTCTTCATTGTTTATTGGCTCTTACACCATCTCAATGATGCATTTGTTGTCTCTGTGGGATGCTGCTTATGTCTTAAGGACCATAGAAAGAATCCAAGAATCCAAGCTTTTGCAAAGTCATTCCCAGAGAGAAACATCTCTGATCTTTAAACAGGCTCCATCTTTCGTGTTTCTCTCTTTCTCTCCAAAGAACAGGTCTCTCTCTCTCTCTCTCTCTCTCTCTCTCTCTCTCTCGTTTTGGTCCACTGTTTTATGATATGGGGTATGGCCTCCATTCATAGCAGTTGTTGATCCTCTCCTCAGGTTGTCCCAAAACTGCAGCTCCACACAGTGTTAACTGGATGAAATTTTAAAAATATAAGTATGAAAATGGATTTTCTCTAGTAGGCATTATTTCTAAGCAAGCTATGGCAGAGAATATGTTTACTTACTTACTTTATTTATTATTTTAGTTAGTTAGTTAGTTAGTTAGTTAGTTAGTTAGTTAGTTAGTTAGTTAGTTTGTAACAGTTATTTCTGAAGAAGTTGGTCCAGAAAGGATTTGTTTTCTAGAAAGTATTATGGTAAAGCTGCATCTTGCATGTTTAGATGAGAGATCATAGCACAGCTTTGTTATGAATATTATGGAACATTGCTTGTTTAGGAGAAGCAATAAGAAATATAGACAATTTGCCATTATATTTTGTCCTTGCTTTTACTACAAGTTTTGTAATGAATGCAGTATTTTGTGTAAAGTGAAATTATAGACTAGATAGAAACTTGCTCAGACTGAAAACACTCTAAAATGTAACAGTTTAAGCCATCACGAGATGGTGATTGCATGATTTTGCTGTTAGTTTAAGAGTATGACTTGATTGAAAAAAATATTCCAGAAGGTACAACCTAAAGTGGACATGCTTTATTTCATGTATTTAAGTTGGTCTTCATAATCTGCCATGTTAGATTTGCTTTTTGTGCAATGTCAGCAAGTTGTCAAGCCATATTCTCTATAAAGTTATTGCAAGACTTATGTCTCAGTAAGCTTACTCTGAGATGGATTATAAAACATGTTACAAAGCATTCACTAGGGGAAACTACACCACAATACATGTGTTGTCACTTAACCAGACATTGCTGAAATGTGACTGTATGTCTAGTGGGCCTACCTGGTTAACAAATGGATGCTCTTATAACGTCATAGGTTATGTAAGTACTAGGCTAGCTGCCCTTGTTGGCTATTTTAAGCTTAGCCAATTTCTTTTTCCAATGTGAGAATCAAACCTTCTACTTTTAGACTTGGAGATAAGCATCTTAACAATTATACCAACCCCCAAACCCCTATTTTAGGAGTACAGGGATGTTTCGTGTAAAGACTAGCACACTCCTACAGGGTACATAGGAACTTTGCTTTCCTGACAAGTACATTCCTATAGGAAGCAATGAATAGTAGCTCTGTTGCAAATCCCCCCCAATACTTCCCAGCAATCAATTATTTAAGCAGAAGTGATTCAAGATCATAACTACTTAAATGATTGCTGACACTACTTGCAGGTGTCACTCAGCACCTCTGCTACAATACAGATCTCACCCCCTAACAGCTTACTCTTGGGTCTGCTATCGTCATCATCCTGTCCTTATTACAGTACTGGACTGACTAACTGTGCTGCATTCATTACTAGTTTTTGAGATGAAATTTGTTGCAGACTACAGAAAGTATGGCTGCCCACTACAAATTCTACCAAAAACTGTGTGAAAGAAGTAACTGCACAAATACTCAGTATACAGTAAACACAGAAGTTTATTAAACGTAATAAATACGATGTCATTGAAGTAGCCAAGATAAGAACTAGATTAGCTTAGAATCAGAAACCCCACTTTACATGATAAGTGCATAATTACCACAGAAAGCAGTGTCAATGGCTCAACAGATAGCACATTCACCTTGGGTACTGGAAAATCATTCCATTACCAAACAAGGTATGTGGATTAATTTCCCCAATACTAATACTGCAGTGCAGCATAAGAGGGGGTGCTTTCCACCCGAGTGTTCAGACCTTTGGATAAAAAAGTTAAACTGAGGTCCCATCTGCCTGAGTTGGTAGGAGTACAGGTGGAAGGGTTCCATGCACTATCAAGAAACAGAAGGGGAAGTTCCCCAGTGGTGTTGCAAAACTTCCTTAGTCTGTATGAACGCCACCCTGGTTCTCCCATAAACAGAGGGCACTGGCCTATTGAGATTAACTCAGTCAACAGAGTAAATAAATAAAATAAGAAATCGAAAAAACTACACCAGATGACCTTTATTTCATTCCTAAATTATCCTTTTTTTTTTTTTTTTTTTTTGCAAAATACTCTGTGGCACAAATTCATATTGTACTTTGTATTAAATAGTCACTTGTGCTCAGACTCTGTTAAAAGCTTTCTGTTCTCACTGCTGCATGCTTCACATTGGCTTCACTCAGTGCTTTCAAGATATTCTCCTGGGCTGCCAAGTTCTGTAATATGTAAACTTTGACCTGGTCATCCTTCTTCAATTGTTCTTGAAATAGCTTCTGAAAAAAAGGAAGATACAAAGAGTGGTAAAGTACAATTTTGTGATGACAACTGACATAACTGCATAACAGTATATGTTGGAATAATAGGATCACTGCTGCAGGGCATTCATTAATTAATCAAATTTAGCTGCAGATGAACAATCTTCTTGCCAAGCTTTTACTGCATTCAAATATACCCTAGTCAAACTTTGTGGTTATCTCCCACACCAATAATGTGTAAATAAAGCTCAGCAGTAAAAGAAAACATAGGCTATCTTCAGTTCTTTATTGGAGTTGAATGTCATACCTAAATCCCCCAACCCAAGCTAACATGCTACACCAGAAATGAAAACTAGCACATCCCTTAACTTATCACACAAGTTGCAGAACACATCCAAGTACCTTCCAACAAAGGAAAAATTCAAAGCAGCACTACATCTACTACAGGCAAAAAGAGTCAATTCCCAGAAATGATAAAAGCAGAGACTGCTTAATCAAAATGTGCCACCCAGGAAAAAAGGTGGGTGGGAGCTACTACTTTAACAGTGATTTATTACTCAAACTGCTATATTTAAAATGAATACCTTACAAAGCTCTACTGTGCCTAGCACAAGGATCACTGCTACACTGCACAATATCAGAGGATCACCAGACATGAAGGTCCCTGAATCTGGAATGCAGGGCTACAGTAAGACCTGAAGTAAAGCATAGTGAAAACCTTCTCTACTTCTTGACTGAATGTCCAGTTTGTGATTCTCTGGGAAGGTGTGACAAAAAGTCCATGTGGCAGTTACACAGATATTCTGGCATAAGGCATTCTTAATGATGTCTGCAGCAGTGGCTCTGTCAGGGTCAGGGAAGTATCTTTCCGGGAGTTGTATAATAACGTAATACAACCCAGTGACCATTTGGCCAGAGTCTGTATGGATATTAGTCTGCCCATTATCCCTGGCATGAAGGCAAACAGTAGATCAAAACAATTTTAACACCACTTATCCTGTTGTTCTAATATGTAAGCTGCTTGTCTACCTTTCTGCTGGTAAAAGTCATTCCCCTCCTTATTTTATGGATTAGTGTACAAAAGAGAAAGCTGTACAGACTGACTCAAGAAAAGTTCAGAGACCATCCTAGGCAAGAAAAAAGGTCTTCTCCTGAGTGCTAACCTGTCTATGCTGAAAACTGCATAAGGTTCCTTGAACATCAGGGCCTGAAACTTTTCTTGATGAAGCAATGGCCAATATGAAAATCCCAGTCGTGTGAGTTGCAATTACCCATTACAGAAGATGTTTGAATTCCTCACTGCTGCAGCACCCTTTAGGATATATGGGTTGTGCCTTGCCCAATGCACAATTGGGAAACTTCCACAAGCTCCATCTCCCTCAAACATTTTCCCTCTAGCAAGAGACATAGATGGCTCAACCAGCAACCTGTACTGGTCCCATGAACTAATACCCCACCCTGACATGTGCAAAACTGCAGGCGCACCAAATGACTTCCTGCAGGTACTACTCAGTTCTTGAAGCCCCCATCTCCACTCCCAGCTCTTCAAGAAAAAAAAAATTACAAATAGCTGCATAGGGCTCTGGAAATGCAGGAGCCAAACAGGTCCCTTCTCTGTGCCCTGCATTAAAAAAAAAAAAAATATATATATATATATATATATATATATATATATATATATATATATTTTTTTTTTGTAACTTTACAAAACTGCTTGGTACAAAAGAACATGTAGTTACTACATTTATAGTCCTCAAGGAGTGCTTCAGTGCTTAGGTTTTACTTAAAAACATTTTTTTACTTTTAAAATGTAGCAACAGACAGTGTATATACCACACTGGGTGGTACAGTGCTCTGATTAAAAAAAAAAAAAAAAAAAAAAAATATATATATATATATATATATATATATATATATATATATATATATATATATATATATATATATATATATATATATATATATATATATATATATATATTTTTTTAATGTAGTAAACTGCTAGCTACACTTTAGCAAGCAGTTTGATATAGTTTAGACCTCAAACAAAGCACTACAGTGCTTTTAAAAACTTGTATGCATTAAAGAGAGAACAGGATGGACTGATCGAACCCCCCAGTAATTTTCACCCCGGAAGCTGCCCCATTCACCCAGACCTAGCTCCACTATTGCATTCTGACTGCTAACTGCTCAGCCCTGATGAGAGGAGTCAGGTGTAAGAGTTGGAAATTTTCAAGACTTTTTTGCCTTAAGAAGCAGCATACTCATCCTAAACCAAACAAAGAAGAAATAAATCAATACACTACTAGGGCATTGGTGGGTGGGTGTGGCCACTGTAGCAGTAAGTAATTTGAATGTCTACGGGTAGAGGGTTGGCATAATAGTTAAGATGTTTACATTACAAACACATGAATTTTACTAAGAACGTCTTCTTTCAGCTTTTCCCGGTTAGGGGTCACCACAGCAGATCACCTGTCTGCTCATGATTGGCAGTGGAGTTTTTTATGGTGCTGAGGTGCCAGCCCAGTGCCCAACCTTCCACAGAAGGCAAACACACACACACACACACACACACACACACACACACACACACACACACACACACACACACACACACACACACACACACACACACACACCTAGGGCCAATTTGGAGTATCCAACCCACCTACAGCATGTCTTTGTGATGTGGGAGGAAACCGGAGCACCCGGAGGAAACCCACGTGACCACAGGAAGGACATGCAGACTCCACACAGAAGGCACCCCAGCTGAGAATCGAACAGGAGAACCTCTTGCTGTGAGGCTGCAATGCTAACCGCTGCACCATCGTGGCCGCCCATGAAATTTACTAAGAACAACGATGAAAATTGTAATGAATGTTGGTGGCATTTTCATTCTGACAGATATCCACTGATTAGATAAACTCAGTGGATTAATGCCATTTTTATCTTTTTACTGACTGATGGTCTGACAAAATCATGTATGGTTCCATTATCTCACAAAACAGAAAACAGCATATGTTTACAGCTATAAAGTGATCACCTGCTTCCCAACAGCTGTGAAAATGTTTCATAGTAGAAGATTCTGATTCAGTTTTGTTAACTAAATAGTCTAAGTCAGACATCACAAACTCAAATAACCACTGGTGCTATATGAGAGCTAGAAAACTCGGGCATGAGCCACAGTCTCCAAAGCAAAATGAAATGCAGGCAGTGTAGCTAGGAAACTGGTGTTGTCACATCTGTCATCTATAGCTATGCTGGTTCAAGAGCTACTTGAGATCTGAGGGTTGTGAGTTTAACATCTCTGGGATAATATAAAAGGCACAGATCTAGCCTTAGAAGTTCATAAAACAGTTTAGAGGTTTACGTAAAACTATACTGGTCTAGGTATAAAGTGTTGTATACTGAAGCTAATTATAGTTTTTAGGGGCAGGTCTTAACTTTTTCAGAAAAAGAGTGTGGTTGTCCAGTACACAATTTCTTTAGTTCCCAACTGCAGTTTTACATCACTTAAAATACCAGGTAAAATGCTAAACATCAGAACAACACTGAGGTAATAATTTCTGATGAAACTTTCAGGAATTACACTTAAATAAAACAGATAATGGCACAACTTCAAGAAACATGATCAAAAGCCTTTTCTGATTATTAATGTTGAGAATTTTCTTGATAAAGTTGAATATTCTGTTGCGTAAACTTACCTGACAATATATTGCACCTAAACATGTTCTTTGATACCTAACCATATTTGAGAAAAGTTGGCCTTATTATTAAAAAGATTTGATAAATAAATGAACTACACAATCTAGTCCCCGGGATTCATGAAGCTCGGCGCAAGGCCGGCGTTAGGCTTGCGCCGACTGTGCGGCATGAAGATGGCGCAGTAATGCCAAATGCATATTAATGAAGGCACGCTGCCGCCACAGCCACGTGCATAGGAAAGGAGCGCGAGTGCATAGGGTGTGTCGAAGTGCCACATGGAGGCGTGGAAATGTCAGCTGTGGATGTGCAACCTAAAATGCTTGCATATAACAATTTGCAAGCAATAGTAATCACATCTGTCAGTGTCCGTGGATACTGAAACATATGCAAAGCATGCAAGACAGTTCCTGCAAACACAAAATGAAGAAGCAAACACAAATGCATGGTAGGGAATAACGGGTCCCTATCCTGCGAACAAATGACATTGAAAACCATGTGCCCGTAGTCCAGCACAGTGTAGATAGTTATACCAAGTGGAAGTGAAATGCATCATATGTTAGCACACTGCCAATAGGTACATCCAGCCCAATGGTCAGGGTCACCAGCTGACCCATATTGTGAGGGAGGGTACACAGTTGGGCAAATGTGTCCATAACAAAAAACATGATAAATGTAAATATCTAGTGACCGTGTGACTGAATTATATCCCACAAAGCATTTAATAGTCACATACAATAGGTATGTCCGTATTTCACATACCAAATGTGACAGGAAATAGAATAAGCATGTAAACAAAACAGAAGGAGCATATAAACTGCTACAACAATAAGGCAACATGTAGGCTAAAAGGAACAGTATTATCCGTAACGTTGACTGTGGGTACGTGTTGTCCAGTACATTCGGATATGTGTCCAGAATATATCCCATCCTGGACATAGGAAAAGGTGGCATCCTACCAATGATTAGAACAGTCAGCCAAAATCCGCACATCTGCGGTCCAAGCCAAACTTGTCAGGATGTGTCACAGTTGAACGGGTATTACCCAGGTATACCAACCATGTCATGAAAGTTAAGTATGGGCGTGTACCTATTTGCGTGATGTATAGCATGTGGAAAGTCAAACATGGCAGGGTAGTCCACACAACCATACAGGTACCTGACATATGTAGGGTAAGCAATGTGTTACCTTGACCGTGTCATGGGCCATCAACCAAAGCAGTGATGGATGGAGTGTCAGGAATATGTGTGTGGGGAGGATGGGTAATGGTATAATCCTCAAATGCAACACTGTGTTGTATGCAGAATAGGTGAACCGAAGGTGTATGAGGGAGCAGTGGGTGAAGCAGAAAGAAACACAAAAACATGTATACACATCTGCAATACAACCAGACAGGCCATACTGTAGAACACAATCCCACAAACATATGAATATTAAAATGTGCGATACAAATGTACAGACATGTCACTGGCACATACTCACAGATTGGTCCTGATGGAACTGGCCATATCAAATGCAACACACCTGGATGCATAATGGACTACCCAGCATCCCCTCCACAGCACAATACCCGCCCCCATACCTGAACATCCACCAAATCCAGCCATACTTGGCCTACTAGTTTGGTGCAGCCACATCTACACATAGTGACCACTACGCATATGTAGTAGGTAGTGTCACCCTAGGCAGTTTCAGGATTGAAAACTATGTATCCCTTGCATGTAAAACCCCCAGCACATCTTCGTAACGCCAGAAGAATGTTCAGTATCAGTCTTGTTATTGGTCTTGTTAAATTTTTGGGATATCCCTCATGGGATAAGTAACCTGTGTAAACATTAGAATGGGTATGAAGACATGATGTCCAGTCCTGTAGACATCTGGACACAAGTTGGAATGTGCAGTAGTGGTGCACGAGACTGTCCAGCCCTAGATGGTCATGCAGAACCTACTACCCAAGATCAAACACCTGCCCATGACGCACGTGTCCCGACACGGATAAGTGAGAGAATATATTGCACACATTCGCATAGTGGCACATGGTATAAGGGTGATGAAGGCACTGACGTAAACAGGATACCCCCTGATCCACTGTGTGAGGGACAATTAATGCGTGTGTAGTTGTGACCTGACCAACAATGATACAATGCCAAATGTCCTGTGATTGTAGGAAATAACTATGTACCATACTGCATGTAACAGTTGCCTAAAGCAGTCACGTCAGGATAGAATAAATGTAATTTGTACAAGAAACAGGCAAACAACAAAAGTGCTAAAGGTATAGGCTCACAGCTAGGAAACAAATGAATGTTCTAAACCTGCACTGACCATGGCCATGTGTTGGCCCAAACAATCTGGTGTCCCTAGTAGGGTTACCATCTGTCCCACTTTGCGAGGGACAGTCCCTCTTTGGACAGTTGTGTCCTGACAAAAAATATTAAAAATGGCAAATGTCCTGAGATTGTAGGACATAATTATGTCCCATATGTTATGTAATAGTCGCATAAAATAATTATTTCTGTATCTAAAATACTTAAATGTTACAAGAAACAGAATAAGCAACTAAACTGCTACAACAATAGGCTTTTATGTAGGCAAATAAGTAAAGTTCTATCCTTTGTACTGACTGTGGGTATGTGTCGGCCTGTAAAATCTGATGTGTGTTCCGAAAATGTCCCATCTTGGCCATTTGAAAAGGTGGCAACCCTAGTCCCCAGAATACATCCCAACCTGTACATATGACAATGTCAGCACTACCAATGGTCAGAGCATTCACACAATAACTGGCCAGCCTCTTAACCACTCACAAAGCCAGTGACCTTTGGAGGAAAGGTGTTGAATGAGAATGACTACTTGCAACAATGAAGAGTAATAGATGCATTTAACTGCAGAAAATTAGTAGTATTATGAATCTGTCAGCACGTTCCAAGTTAATAGTACTAATATGGTAGAAGTGCCCATGATTGTCCCTGAGTTGTCATAGCCCTGTCACTGTAGAAATGAGTCCCCAAGTATCACAGAGGTTTGTACAAGTACACCAACCAGCTGTCACATCTGTTGACAGGACTATTGCATACCTGTAGTGAATTTATAACTGATGTCCACAATGATATTCATTGTATCTATAAATGAATGAAATAGTCAAATGGGAAGGGAAACACGTGGAAACCCCAGACATGAAAAACGTGCGAAATCTGTCTGCTGTATAAGGTGGAATATACTGATCACAAGTTCACCAGAGTGAAGTGTCGGTGTCATAATGACTAAGGCAATAGTATGCTGTTGAAGCAGAGATAAACCCAATATGCATGTGTAAGTGTTCATATCCGGGAAAGGTATAGGTTAACGGACACACAGATGTATATATATAGATAAAAACGTATATATACATATATCTATATTACTTTACATACACATATATATTCATACAGATATATATATATATACACACACACACAAGGATATACTATGGATATATATAAATAGATATATATACACAAACAACAGGTATTGATATATACACATACACACAAAACAAAATATATATGTCAGTGTAGATATACACATGTACATAAATAGGTTACTTCTCAGCAATTAGGGGTAACATATTTACAGCCTGGGCATATGTGACTGGGAGGTCCAGTAAATAAACGTTGTACCCCCCACATCACCCAGCTAGGCTGGACAGACATACAGACAGGCAATACAGATCAATACACTGCCGCTGTCCAAAACACTGGTAGGAAAGTACCAGTGGGAGAGATCTGCAAGGTCTACACTTTAAACATGGATAACAGTGTCCCTTGCGGGACCCCAAAAATTCAGGGTAAGTGTGGATCTGCTGACACTAATATGAGCAGGATGTAGGTGTACATGGAACAGTAGGTTGTGCAAGTGTGATAATACATGGGTTGACAAAACATACGACATGTGTCCAGAGATGGGGAGAGTGGGCAATGTGTAGGGGTGTGTTCATACCCCAGCTGCACTCGCAGTAAGTATTTGTCATGACTGCTGTAGAGGGGTGCCAGGTAGGTGGGCCATGGGTATGCAATAATGGGCTTAAGTGTGCAGGTGCTGGTTGGCAGAGATGTAGTAGGCCCGCCCAGTGGAAGTCATTAATATTCCTATGTGGGCATAGCATACGCCAACACCTCCCAAACCTGAAGAGAACATCTACCGGATAGTCTGTAAACCATCAGGGGAATACATAGAGACCAAATCAGTGCCATGTACCCGATTAGCATGGACGTCCATAGTTATGTATCAGAATGTAACAAAGTCCAATTAAACACTTCCAGAACTAGTGATATTAAGTGAACAGGTGGCGGAATACAGGTAATGACAGATGACAACATGTATGAGTCATAAACAGCATATACCTCGACAAACGTGAATGAATACATATGCGCTGTGACTGTAAATGTGTCTGGTTAATAGAACCAATCATCTAAATGTGTCCCACAGGGTGTTATGCATTGTTCCTGATACAGTGTTCATTCACATCTGTTGGTATGTGAGTTCTGCTACTGATGGAAAGTGCATAATTTGCTGACCACCTTAGGTAGATGATAGCATAATAGAAGTGGTTCAACACCCATATGCCTGCGAGGGACACACCAGTCTGGGCAGTTGTGTCCTTCAAAATGACAGTTATGGCACATGGCCTGTGAGTTCGGGAATGGAGGCTATATAGTGTGTGTAGTGGTGTCAGAAATTAATTTGTTGTATCAGAAACAGCTACATGTAATAGGAAACAGTATTATCAATTATAATGCTACATGAATAACCTTAACATATGCAAACCATGGAAGTCGTCCATTTACTACTGGCTGTGGGTATGTGTTGCCTTGACACATGTGATAGCTCTACATATAGGGTCTATAGGGCCACCACCATTCTGAATGGCCAAAGTGGAACCTGCTCTGTAGAAATGTCAGACGTACCAGGGCAGAAAATACCTACAGCCATGCATAGTACAGAAATATACATATCGGCATAAATCAAAGCGTAGTCTAGCAGCAGTAAAGTTGCTTATGCTACTACATATAATATATCAACATGTCAGGTATACAAGACCTGTAACAAGTAACCAGTACAGACACGTACAACATGAGAATGTCCCCTAATCAGGACAGTTGCAATGGCTAGAGTATTATCCATACCTCTCAACTGTCCCTGAATTTCAGGTACGTCCCTGAGTTTGACTGAAAGTTTAACTTTGTCCATCTTAATCCCTCCTAAAATTAGTGACTGTTGAAGGAAAGGTGGTAAATTACACTTGATGACTAATGACAATAAGTAAGAGTTATAAACTGCTTTTACTTCAGAATATGTGTATTAAGTCATATGCTCTGATTCTGTCAATGTTTCAAGTTAATAGCACTACTTTTGTAAAAGTGTCCTTGATTTTTTCTTGACCTGTACCTGATTCTGTAGAAATGTGTCCCCGATTGGTGGAGAGGTCTGGCATTGTCACATGAGATATGCCTAATGAGGGACTGTCCCATGCAAAGTGGGAAAGGTGTTACTCCTACAGTCTCCCGTCGTGCAATCTGAAAGGTGGAAAACATACAGTAGGTATGTGGTAGCATGACTTGGCAGACAGCTGCATTAACAAAATCATAGTCACATGTCAGCATTGCAGAGTATCGGTTCCCATGTATCAGGCAAATGGGAGCAGATCATATGAGGAACACGCATATAATATGATTACGTCACTGGACAGGCTGCCGAGTCCGTACAGTCAAACACCTGCCATCGCAAAATGGTTACACATACCCGATACTGTAGTCATGTAGTCCGATGTAATACGGCATCACAAGGGCTCACACACACCCAGCATGAGTGACAAATGTAAGCAGAAATGTCGGTGAGTGAGCGACTGTAAGCGTGTTTGTCTACCAGTATGCCAGTACTGCACTGTCAAAGGAATGTGGAGTCTAAACGGGTATAAGGTGCTGTGACCAGAGGTCAGCAGTGCTTAACACTGTGCAAACCCACGCACAACTGCTCCCACCTGCTGGAATGTGCGTTACCCAGTCTGTATCCAAAGGCGTCGGTCTGTCCGCAAACAAACAATCGCCCTATTCACATGTTGGTAGCAGTACCATGTGCACATAGCTCATGTGAATTAACAATAGACCATGGCATATGTACAGACAATAGACCACACACACACCATACAGCGCATTCATCCAACAGTATAGCAATGTACTGGCAGATATATCCGGACCACTGGTGTATGCATGCCTGGCTGTCCTGTGTTTCAGTGTGTGAGCATGCCCAGTATGACTGTTTGACTGTTACGCATGTTTTCGACCGACATTACTGGCATACCGTCATGTGTGTGAGCATACCAAGTATGGTCAACTGTATCGCAAGTGTCACATGTCCAGATAGTACTGTATTACTGACCCCTCCTTTCTACACATACAGGTGTCATGCTGTGTCTGCAGGGTAGCTAATGGTCATGTGGCATTGACAGTTGCTACATGTCTGCATAGCGTGGGGGGACACCCAACCACAACCACAGTCCTACACAGCACAGTGGGTGGTGCACATGACTCTCACATGTGTAGGTTTGACGGGGGGGCACAGCCAACAGTTGTACACATCTGCCACTACTGTACTGGTATGCCGGGTACTCCATGTCAGTGTGTGGACCTACCTAAATTGCTGGTTGGAGGGATACCAGTGTACGTCAGTTCCCAGCTTTAAATACCAGCACAGTGGTGTTGGACATCCTAGCTTACACAACCTACATCAAACTGCCTGGCCTGCTGTAGTCTGTGTGTGTCTTAGGGGGTTGGGGTCATTCACTGGGCATATCCATAGGCCATCATATATCATTTGTCTGTATTGGTCCACATCTGTCCAGCTGCATGGAACGTGTGTGGGCTGTATGGACACACATGATGGTCAGCCCATAATCTGCAGTGGATTAGGACACCCTGTGTACTACAGGCTACCATTGTGACCCCCGTATGTGCTACAGAGGTCATGGTGCCACTATGGATGTGTACTGTCTGCTGCCCTAACATTTGGCCACCACAGTCACTTGTATGCTCACATACATACCATAGCAATGGATAAATACACATTCTAATACAACTGCCAATTGTTAGGTCAATAGACATACCCTGTGTGTGTTCTGGACTTGAGGATGGTTCTGGAAGGCTGCCTATGTCGGATGCACACAGTGCACCTCCTATACATGGCTGAGCACAGGTAGTGTAATGTTTGGCATCCATTGTACTGTGTGCAGGTCGGAGAGGGGAAATCCGTGGGTACCTGCTGTGTCAGTGCATATGCCTTGTGTTGCCTCTTTGCCAAGGGCAGGTCATACTGTGCATGGGCTTTCGCCGACTGTGCCCTGCTCAGGTAGTTCCTTCACCAAGTCACACTGTGCCTGTACAGACCTTGGCAGTGGTGTTGGGCTGTGTGGCCCTGCCCCATGCTGTTCCTGCTGCAACTGCAGGATAAGATTGTGTAGTATAGCAAATACCATAACAACTTGTATGCATGTAGCTAGTGAATACTGCAGAGCTCCACTGGATGTGTCCGAATACCAGAACCGTGAACTGAGCATCCCAAACACATGCACAAGTATATGTCTTGCCTGTGCATCCGCCTCAGTATGGTGTGAGTGTTCAGGTGTGTGTGCATTGCTGATGGGTGTCATCAGTCATGACACTAGTGTTTACCCAGCATCTCCCACTAGGAGACTGTAGGGGATGTCCATATTGTTATTGGTGTGGTACAGCTGTGTCAGAAGCCATATATCGGAATCATCATAGCTTCGGGGGCAGACAGCACACACATTCAATCTCATGCCCTGGCCATCGCATATGGCCTAGCTGTTTGAGGGTATGCCCCTGCAGTGACTGTAGGCCCTACCCCGCTCACCGGATGGTGCTTCGATGTGTATGTGTGTCCAGGCTATAGCACCCAGTACCCCAGGGTGGTCATCCATGTGGTTGAACTGATGCATATTGCTGGTCTACTAATCATGTGTGTTGAGGACATATACGTGCTCACTAGCATGTGTTGACATGGCGTCTGTGAACTGGTGCAATACTCTGGATGCAGATGCCTGTGAGATACCCATGATATCCCCAGTTGTGCTGTGTGAGGTACCCGTGGCTAGTACACCTAGGACAACACATATCGTGGTATCCACTGTGATGTGTTTCCCTCGGCCTGTTTGATGTGTCAGGTGTGACACGCACAGGTCAACAAACTGCTGTAGGAGGTCTCTCTCCACCCCATAGTGCTCCACCATCCCCAGCCCATGTAACCCCTGATAAGACATCCTGGGAATATAAAGTCTTATGTCACCCCAGTAAGGGTTGTTCGGCAGCATACAAATCCTCACTGCCCCAGCATCCTGCACATGTTGGTATATGTTGCCTGCTGTAGCCCGTCTCATTTGGTTGGACTGTGTCGTGAAATGTCCCCGCAGGTATACACCGGTGGTGCAGAGTGTGGACAAAACCTGTGTGTATGCTGCTTGCTTACATTACCGTACTGTTCAGGTGCAGGCTGGCCATGTCATCTGCTGATTGTGCTGATCAACACCTGTTTGTGCAGCCTGTACACCCTGACTACCCCACCACTGCTGTCATCCCTCCCAATGTCACCAGGCAGGTATAGACACACCCCAGCTTAGGCGTGCTAAGGCAGGAGCACTCCTGAGGCACAGTTCTGCAATGTACTTACAGTATGCCTGACCCCCCTCCCATGCTGTCAACTATATTCGAGACCTGCACCCGGCTGACTACACACATACACTCCAGGGACCAGCATCACACCCTGGTGATAAATGGGATACACTATTGTCAACCTCATCTGCCTAGTATAGTCTTCTAATGAATAGTTATATGACCCATACCGAACCTCCAAATTAATAACCACTGCTCAGTGTCACTCAGTTCTGTACACAACTGGCAACAGGTGCCTTACTATCACCATATTCGATGTCCCATGGTCTTCCCAGCAACAAAATAACCGGTGTCTACATGGCTACAACCCGTGACCCTGCAGACTACAGATGATGTGCATTACCACCACGCCATGGCAGATATACATAGATCCCAGGTTATCATGTACAGATCATCCGGCACAAACATTCAATAGTGCTGATGTCCCCAGACATATATGTTCACATCTATGTCCACCTCTATATCTACATATATCATATATATTATTTGTATACATATATACATGGATATATATATATATATATATATATATATATATATATATATATATACATACACACATATACATGTACACACATATGGCATTTATATCACAACAGCGGACCACATGACAGCAAAGCATTAGACAGGAATGAAAAGGAAACTACATGTGCCAACTGCATCATGTAGTGTTGTTACTATCAAGGCACATGTGTTTTGTTGCATCACACTGGTCAGACCATATCAAGGGTAAGAGTAGGGCTGCTGACAGTTACTCACCAGACCTATTGGCGAATGTATGTGTTGACAACCCAGTGTCTTGGCAGAATATGCGGGCTGTGGACACTATATAGGTCAGCAACAAAATACACTGAACACATCCCGCAGCTAGCCACCCACAGATACCAACACATACGGTATAACTGCCAAACACACACACCTGCCATGCCTTGGAATCGAGCACCTACCTGTCTAGTCTACCTCACTCCAGCATTATGCAGTAACAGAACATGCTATCAAGTTCCAGCATTACTGCACTCCCACAGGCATACATCTAGGTGGATGACATCATCCGCAAAGGCAAAGACGCCGATAGGGAATGTATGGGGAGTGAGCCATCTAAAAGCATTACTCTGTCCCCAGGCAGCTGGAAACACCCACACACACACTTGCCAGGGCTGGGAGTCGAACATACTTCTAAGTACCTTATCACACTACAGCATTACACAGTTACAGAACACGCTACCAAGATTATTGGAACACAGCACTCCCAGAGGCATACTTCTAGGTGGATGACATCATCCACAAAGGCAAAGATGCCCATAGGGAATGTATGGGGAATGAGCCATCTAAAAGAATTACTCTGTCCCCAAGCAGCTGGAAATAAACACACACACACACACACACACACACACACACACACACACACACACTTGGCAGGGCTGGGAGTTGAACATACACCTAACTACTTTATCACACTACAGCATTACGCAATTACAGAACGCGCTACTGAGATTACTGGAGCACAGCATTTCCAGAGGCATACTTCTAGGTGGATGACATCATCCGCAAAGGCAAAGACGCCAATAGAGAATGTATGGGGAGTGAGCCATCTAAAAGCATTACTCTGTTCCCAGGCAGCTGGAAACACACACACTTGGCAGGGCTGGGAGTTGAACATACACCTAACTACCTTATCATACTACAACATTACACAGCTACAGAACACGCTACTGAGATTACTGGAACACAGCACTCCCTGAGGCATACTTCTAGGTGGATGACATCATCCGCAAAGGCAAAGATGCCAATAGGGAATGTATAGAGAGTGAGCAGTCTAAAAGCATATTACTGTCCCAAGGTAGACGTAGACAAACACATGGCAGTGGTGTGGGTGCTACAACTGCCTATCTATGGAGCACTATTACAACACTACGTAGATACAAGACACACCACAGACAGTACACCCTTCAAGACAGTCAACTAATGTGTTCAATGTAGGAATCCATCCTGATGTGGGGTATGGACATCTGTTGCCTGGATGACCACCATCGCTATACAGGATGTCAATGACCATGCCCATACACAGAGGCACATAACCGACACAAGGTGTCACTGGGCATGCTCACACACTTAGTATCACACGTCCGTTTAGAATGTACTGTGTGTCCATCTACACAATGGCGTAATGGGCATGCTCACACACTTAGTAGTAGCGAAGGGCTGTCTTTCATGCACATGGATTCTAAACACGGAAGGGCACAGTTTGGAATGTACTGTGTGTCCATCTACACAACGGCATACTGGGAATGCTCACACACTTAGTAGTAGCAAAGGGCTGTCTTACATGCACACGGATTCTAAACATGGAAGGGCACAGTATGGTGTTACTGTCCCCACGTACATAAAGGTCACTCACATGTACTGACCAATACACACTCAAGAGCTATCACAGATGTCTCAGGTGCAGATCACAGAGGTAAATGCCGCATTCTACTATGTAGCCCTCAGACATCACCATGTCCTTGGACCAGCAACACACATCCATACATTACCACAACACCATGTGACTCATGACCAGTGCACTGTACATAGGTCTACAGCAACTGTGCAGATGACACATGTACTGACAGGGTTCCATCATGTGTTATGCAATGCAATGATACCACTGTTCATAACCAGGTCGGCTCTGCACACAACAGGGGCCCTGGGTCTTACACAGCTGTGACAGATGACTGTCGCTGTACACCAATGAAAACACATGTTAGGCTATGTCATACATGTAATTGCAGTGGATATGTGCATGGACCACACACACAACACATATGTACATAGCATAGCTTTTGCTGTCCTCCGTGCAGACAAGTGGCTTCAGCAATCATACACACGCAAATGGAAGGTGGATCCATGGCTGTTGAATGCTAACAGTACATGAGGCAGCAATGTTGACCGAGGACACATTCCCTCTGTACTAGTTACCGATGACACCCATCATAACATACAACAGTCCATGTGTTATGTATGTCAACACACATGTCCACCAATTGCAGTGCATACAAACATGGCTACATGACAGGCATGTAGGACCAACACACATGTACATGTAGTGGTGTGCCTGCAGCTACCATGCATGTGCAGTAGCTGATGTATGTAATTCATCTGTGCCTAACTACAACATGCAGTTGCAATGCAGCCCCATCATTGACATCTGTATATGGTGAAATACTGAAAGTACGGTAGGATGTACATCAGGTATGGATGGATGTGTGTACATAAAGTGGTGATCCACCTTTGCAGATGGATGTTTGCTAAAGATGGCTCACAGGTGTTTCACAAGCCACCCTACCATTACATGTGCAAACAGTACTCTATGTTACTGTTACTTGATGGTGAAGACATACAACCTACACAGTGGTCAGGGTGTTACTGACTGTAAGTCACTTGACACCTGTAACACTTACATCCTCCCATGTGCATATAGCAGCACAATTGCCAAAGGTAGCATTGGTACACATAATGCGGCCAATACTGCTGCATGTCTGTCAGACGTATCATCATATAGCAGGTGTATCATTCACAGTACTGCCATGTGTGTTTGCTTGTGTGAACATATATGCCACATATGGTGGGGAATACATCCCAATTGTTACACACCCCTGTACCACTGTTGTAGAGATCTGTGCATACTGCAGTGTGGAAAGCATGACGTAGGCAGGGGTGGTGTGTGTATCACACACATGTCAGCTATCTCTATGTGAATGACATTTGTGGACTCCACAGTGTGTGTGTGTGTGTGTGTGTGTGTGTGTGTGTGTGTGTGTGTGTGTGTGTGTGTGTGTGTGTGTGTGTGTGTGTGTGGCTGTCTGGTGCATGGAGTGAGGGTGTATGCTACCATACAGAACAGACAGGATCCCTAACCCCTCATGGTGATGCAGTCTACTACCCTGTTGATGCCATAGATCTCAGCCTTACTGGCTACCTGTACATGTTCATTCTCTGTGTCACATTGTGAGGGTGCACAGTACTGTGAGGGTGATTACAACATAGGCAGGGGTCCTCACCTCAACACTATCGAGTGTGCGTTATAGTGTTGTTGACCCCATGAGTGTGGGCATGTTACTGTGTGTTTCTTTGTATGTCTGTGTCTGTTCTCATCCTGCAATGTGACAGGTTATTACTGCTACACAGTGAGGCCTCATGCTATCAAGTGGCCTCTAACGTTATCTTTGGCCAGACCGCTGTGTAACCCCCCCGCACCATGTCAACATACTTGTGATGTGACCTGGTATGGATGTCACGTCTCTAGCCACTGTTGCCTATTAAACAGCCCACATGCTTCTGGATCAGTAGATGTGTGGACATCTATGGAATGGTAGCCTTTCTAACAGTGAAGTTGAGGCTACGTATAGCATGCTGGTATTGCCATACATGCCTGTGAGTACTCCACATTTACACATGTGAAACTGCAAACACTGCTACTTATTGGCACATGCAAGTAGACCTTAAGGATGGAAGCAGGACATCATTACCAACATGCTGTTACTGTTGTTACCAAGACACATACTGTGAACATACAACAATGCATTCCAACTGCAAACACTGTAACGTAATGGCACATGCAATTGGACATTAAGGAGGGAAGCAGGGCATAATTACCAACATGCTGTTACCATTGTACCAAGACACATACTGTGAACATATAACAATGCATTATAAACCTTACTACATGGTATGTCTGGTGCGTGTCAACAGTACACAACTAATGTCATATACACTTATCTCACTATTCTGTTCACGCTGTGCATCAGACCATATGAGCATGTCCCTGCCCAATAGTGTGGATGACAGGGATGCGGCACAGGCATCATCATATGCACAGGGTGATAATGTTTGCCAGGGGCATTGGCTGCACCAGTGGATGACATCATGTGTGTTGGTAAGGTCCGGTGATCTGATTGGACATGTGTGGTCGTTATGCATTTGGGTGTTTTGGTGCCCTACAGATGTTTCTGCTGTGTGAGAGTATGTGTGCACACAGTTCTGCCTTTTGTCAGGCCTACACAGGAGTATTATTGGCAGCTCCAGATTGCACAGACCAGGATGTACAGCTCACTGTGTCCAGCCACGGCCACTTGACCTGTGGCTGCCAGGGGTTGCATGGGCACTACAAGGCGGAGGTACAGATTGGCTACTGTCCGATGACACTTGTCCACTGGAACCGTGTCCCTGCTGGGAACATCCAGCGCCACGTCCACATGGCCTGCTGTGTCCTGGAGTGGACAGTGCAGCACCAGCTGCACTGCTACTGCTACCGGCACTATGGGAGCGGGCATGTGAGGTGGCTCATTCACATTGATCTGCACTAGGTGGTGTAGCTGGCCTACGTCCATGTGGCCTATGCCTCACTCCTACCAGATGTTCCAGCACAGACAGCTCACAATCGCAGATTGCCATGCCATGGTCAAGGATTCTAACCATATCACCCAATCGCCTGTCCAGAACATCAACAATCTGCTGTTGAGCATTTGCCAATGCCTGGATGTTGTCATTTAGAGTATGGATAGCAGCCCTCTGAAGCCTCTGCCCTTCACTGTTCTGCTGTTCTGCATGTGCCTGTGCCGCCATTACAGTCTGGAACATGCGTCTGGTGACAATAGCTGCTGCGCTCTGTCCTGCAGGTACATGTCTGCCAGAGGAACTCCTATGAGCAGCACTGGCCACATGCCTGTGTGGCACATCTGCAATCATTACACTGACACCATGGTGTGGAGACACACCTTCTGTAGCCACCACACATTCCCGTTCCGAGCTAACACACGCTGACTGTCCTTCCTCTATGGCCACTGGTGATTGGGTATGTGTTTGCATGAGAACTGTGTGCGGGGAAATGGGGGACATAGCTGGGATGACAACCATTGGCACAGATTCAGCCCCTGACAACCCTGCCTGTACCTCATGCATATGTTCATCACTGCTAGTATCTGTGGGGACACTAACATCAGATGGACCGCAGGAGGGTAACGCACCTACATCACCTGTGAATGCAAAGAAAGACTCTACATTACAACAGACACACAGACACACAGACACACCATGCATGTGATTTGACAGACGGCATGCAGCATTCATGTGATACAGCAGATGGCATGCAGCTCAGACATTAATAGTGATAGTTAGCATATCTCCCTGGGTTGCACACAACAGCAAGCAGGTGTCATATCAGTAGCAGATGGCATGCAGCATGCATGTGATATAGCAGACGGCATGCAGCTCAGACATTAATAGTGGTAGTTAGCATACCTCCCTGGGTTGCACACAACAGCAAGCAGGTGTCATATCAGTAGCCATGCAGTTCACACAATCATGGTAGTAAGCATGCATCCCTGTGATACACCATGTGGACCAGCACAGGTTAACAGTACACATGGCTGAAGTGACCCTGACATGTAATCTGCTGATGTGTGCATTGACATGCATACATGTCTGACACCGTGGTGTCCTGACACATGTACAGCATTGTAATGGGTATCACATTGCAGTGTTGTCTGTATGCCCAACAGATAGAATGCACTTGTAGCAAATGTGCATGAGAATTGAAGGGGAGTGTGAGGAGTCTACATTGCTATACAGTGTGAAGTACAGACACTGTGCCATTGCATGGCATCATGAGGCGTCTATAGTGCTATACAGTGTGTAATATGCACACAGTGCATAGCCATAACTGCGTGCATACACATTACATAACTGTGGATTGTGACCCACGTTGCTGAGGTGTATAAACACCAAACCATGCTGTGTCATGTGACAGGTCACTGGAAGACCTATGGATGACACCCCTGCACAACTATTACAAAGTCTTAGCTGCCTGGCAACCATGTCCACACATGGCAGACTTGTCAATACACCATGTCCCACATGACATTAATGTACCACACACACGAAGTGCACGGCTGACAGTGGTGTCCTACAGCAGCAAGGGAAATGTATGGTATCTGTGACCTGATGTGGTGTCAATGTCTGTGGAAGCTGTACAGGTGACTACTGTTATGCTATGACACAGTCATGATGTTCAACACATCTTATATGGTCGAATTAAGTGACACCTCCACTAGTTGTGCACAGGTGTTTAGGATGCCCAGTGTTCCACATCAACTAAATAATCAGTCAACTAAGGCTATAGTTGGACCATGTGTGGACAATGTGCAACAGGGTGTATACACATCACAACTACTGTGTGACTACATGTCTCTGGCCATCCTCCATGGCCATGTGTGAACATGTGTTGGCCAAATGTTTGTGATGGCCATCTATCTCACATGTCTGTGTTGTCCCATATGACATACACCCACAGATGTCAGATATGTCACTGTCCACAGGGCTATGCAGACAATGGGTTGTATGTTTGGTATGTGGGGTATGTATTATGGGATAGCGAGACAATATTGCAGCTGGAACACTACATGTCTGGGACATGTAAGATGGCAGATCACAATGTGTGCATCCATTGCAGGGGCATATTACACAATGGTGACTCCTGTGGGCTGTCCATATCTTAGCTCACTGTGTGGTACTGTTTGCGTACCACACATGTGTTGTTCCAGTGTATAGTACATATGCCTACATTGAACACCTCCACCATTGTATGCACAGCTGTCCACACATCTAGCAATGACAGATACTGTGGTTTCATGTCAGTGTTTCATTTGGTTTGTATATATTGTACATGGGTAGCCAGTGTGAATGATGACAGATGTGACCTGTATATTGTGACTGGACCATACATTATGTGTACATGTGTTAACTGGCCACATGGCATATAGATATATGCATTAACATGCCTGATACTGATAACTTTCTCACCTGCAATGGACTGATGTCTGTGCGGCATGCCAGAGGTACCTGTATAGGGGTGACACAGCAGTTTGAACATTATCCATGACTGTATGACAGCCACAGGGTGCACTGTGCATGTTAACACATTCACCTGTACAATAGCATATAGTATGCACATGTGTGCATACACAGGGTAGCATACTGTAGTATGCTGCATGTGTGTAAACATACCTTGCATATGATGTTACATTACATATTGTACAGTGACACATGCAACTAAATGGGATATAATAGTCATATGTGCAGTAGTGACTTACCAGGCAACTCCATGCTCATTGGTTGGGAGACAGCCACCTCCATGATGGCAGCTAGTGTTTGTGGATGCTGTTCTGAGGGTGTCCCCAGGCTGGCCAGTAGCTCCTCAGTGTGTGTGAGTGGGGGCTGGGTTGGTGGCCCACCACCTGTTCCACCTTGTTCCCTGGTGATTGCATTGGCACGCTGTTTTGCATGTCATATCAGGTCCGTGAAGTGTCTGTGCACCTGCTGGTAGGTGCGGTTATGGCCACCCATATCATTAACCCTCCTGCGAAGGTCCTGCCACAGGTCATCACACTGCTGGGCAAGCTGTGGCACATGGCTGAACAACACCTCGTAGTTCTCATGGAGGTATGGGATCAGGGCATCATCCTCCAGGCAGCTATACGCTGGCAGGCATGAACGAGGCATTATCTGGAAGACATAATGATGGAGACAGGTCACAGTATCACAGAGATGTACAGAGATACAACTGCACATACATTTGTATTAAATCTAGTACATCTGAACAGTTATCTTTGCAAATCGTCATGACACTGACACGACTGCCATGTTTGTGTCACACCCATGTAACACCCGTCATGCATTGGATATCATCACCATATATATGTGTCACCTCATTACATTGTTCTTACTCCTTGTGAATGCTGTCTTGATGTGGGCATGTCTGTTTGCCTGTACTGTTGTTCTTACCTATCAGCATATGCCTGGATGTGTCCACAGTAATGCTGTTGAACTTGATGCTGTGTATATGTCACATATCAACACATACACTGCCTTAATTTACATGAGCAGTGACAATGCACACATACACATGGAAACCTTTACATGTATGTGTTTTTCCATATACATCTACACTGCACTGTACAGCAGTTCAACATCCTGCCACGTATCACCTGTGTTGCACATGTGATACACATGGGACAATGGCTAGCCAGACGTCATTTGCAGGGATGGTTATCAACTATGGCATGTACGGGCAAGGATTTCTAGCTGTATTCGACAGCCATTTTGCCACTGCGAGGTGCATCAGTGCCACATTACTGATCCAGACAGTTAATAATGCATCTACCATGCGGTCATCGCACCATGCATGACAGAGATGACATGTGCAGCTTTGATGGACAGGGTTGCATGGTATGGCAGGAGTATGTAACATGTATGGCACAAGGATCTGTCCAGCATGTGGCGATCCTTGTAGTAGGACGGTGGCTGTCCATGACGTATGTCTTTCAGATCAGGATAGGTATGTGTAGCATGTCCAACATCATAGTGTAGCACATGTCTTTATGCAAGGTAGCCAGCATGCTGCATAGTGGAGGTGAGGATTGTGAAGGCTGGTATCGCCCATCCATGCATGGCCAATACCGCTTAAAGGTGATATGTGATCTGATATTGGTCACCCGAGTGATGAGTATGCCTGTCCAATGATCTCCATGCTCATGGATGGTAATCTGTCATGGCATGGGTGCCTCGTATGACTACCTAATAGGCCTGGAGACATCACCAACTCAGGGAGGTGAACTGCACAGCACCATCCCTTACACAGTGTCCATAATGTTGACCGCTGCCTATATGGTAGTTAATGGGTACAGGGTTATTCACCTAGCGGTGACAATGCTATTATCAGCTGTCAGATTGTGCACATATGTCACACACCTCACCCACAAAGCTCATTCTGTATGTTGTCCACAACACTGAGACAGCTATTGCTCCCAGGTCATGGACATTCACATCCTTACATACACAGATGCCTCCCATTTGTCTATGTGGTATGGGCTGCAATGAGGGGGGAGTACACAACATTAACCCTGTTTTACGGTAGCTGCCACTGGTGTGATATGCACATGTCACTCAGACACCTTTTGTTCATAGGTTCATAGGTTCATAGGTAAGTACTAGGCTATCTGCCCATGGGCATTTATAAGCCTAGCCACAGAGTGATGGCTTTCGCCTCCCCATTAGATTAGTAACCTGGGCCTCTGTCAACAGGGCTCCTGAAGTGATCCCAGGGTAGAATTTACGATTACCCATCCACTCATCACGATTTCTCTTGAAAAGGGTCAGAGAGGAGCTCTGTCGAATATGGATTGGGATTCTATTCCAGAGTGAGAGGAGTCGCTGGGACAGGAATCTATAGTAGTGTTGCTTCTGTCAACAGGCCACTGGTAGAACACTCCTGTGACATATGAAGGTACATCAAGTATACTCAGTGTAGCTTGAACACGGTATGGGTGATGATGTCCTATGACCTGTCACAGGTATGCTATGCAGTGTGAAATCATCCATACTGTCATCTACTACTGTACTGCTAACATCTATGTTGATAAAGGTTCATAGACTTGCAGACCATACTCAGCAGGGTAATAGTGCAGTGCCTCCAATTATGACTGTCGTCTCCACTTGTGGGTTGCAGTGGGTTGATATTATCCAATACCCTATCTGTATTGCATATTCATGCTCAGCACTTGTTCAGAACATGTGAGCACTTCATGAGCTACTAATTACTATAGCACCCATTCCAACTCATGTCTTACAAGTACACTGTCTGTCCTTACATTTCCAGCTTGCTTACAGTACAACAGCTGTTGTACACATGTAACTCACATATCTTGTGAGACATGGTTTAATATACAGGCATGTCCAAGTGTCACGTACCAGTGCTATTGCCTGTCTATATGATGAATATGGCAAACATGTGGCAAAAGAGCAATTGTCTCATGTATACAGTCAATGCTTACCTCCCAACATACGACACTGTAGCCTGTGGGAGATGCACATATGTAGCCATGCTGGGGGTAATGCTCTCACCAACCCAGACTGGAACTGACATTCATGTGGGGACGTTTAACATTTGCAACACACCCCACTCATCACATAGTCTCACTAGATCTCCACCACCACAGGCCACACATAGTATGAGTATGACATTTGCAGAACCTCTCCATACTCTGTGTAGGCACGAGAGGCAGCCCTCATTACCAAACACAACAACAATTACTTATAGCCCACAGACTCATGTGTGCCCATCAACTACAGCCAATACGGTGTTATAACATACCCAACACACCGGTCATAGGTGACTCTGTAGGCGATCACACTGATACACCAGGGATCACTGCAGTGGCTGTACCTTACAGAGGTGCAGGTAACACATGGCTCTGCTGTTCACAGACAGGACACTACCTTAGAGAGGTGCCGCCGGTGTAAACACTGTAGTTGGGCTTACACATTGACTTGCCCGACAGCATAATACCTCACTATGTACCTGTGAAGCTATTACATGTCCTTTGTGCATGGTTAATTGAGTAGCTCTTCCATTTTGATTAGCTATCATGCTGTTACAGTGTCCCGTGACTACAAGCCATATGTATCCTGTTATTGTGTATCGTACATGCCAATAGAAGATACCTTTTGTTTGCATGATATAACAGTTGTGCTGTGTAGAATATCTGACATATCTACCTACAATACTGTACATTACACATATTTTACACATTATCCCATAATGCAAAGCATACTTGCACAGCAGGACCACCTTAGGCATGTTATTGTCATTATATGCCCATACACATGCCTACTGTGACAGTATATCAACATATACTATCCCCTGCTATGGCACGTACTTGTTGGACATACCCTACCACTGATGGCGGGTGGTGTGGAATTGTTCTGTTTAAAGCCCTCATGTAACATCCCTTGTGGTGTATGTGATGTTTACCTTGTGGCCCACAGCAGGACACACAATTTCTTCAAGCATTGCTATGCTCAACAAGACATCACTATAGAATACCTTTTCCCACTTTATGCATTGTGCACACTTTAATACAAAACAGGCTCTACGTACACTAACATACTGAGTTCTACATACCTTGTTAGCATTCAAAATCTTCGTAAATATCTCTCTTACACCTTTACTGTTGAAACAGTTCTATGGTATGAGCATACGGTTTGAATGTATGGCAAGTCATCCTTATATACGTCGATACCTGTAACATGTGGTTTCCTGCTACCAATTGGTGTTCCTGAGTAAATTATTACATGCATATCAGCTGTGTAGCTACTCCATTCACCAATTACGCGGCAACAGTGGGGTATAATTTAATTTGCCACTTGGGCATTGCCCTTTTGCCCTACCTTTGGGGAGTATGTGTTTTGTTGTGAGGAATTGCAACTGCTATCTGTAGAGACACGGATATTTTGAATTCATGTCCCCCGTGGATTGTGTGTGATGGCTAGAGTATGTGGTTCTACATGTGAGTGTACCTGTCATCTCAACCGTCTGATAAGTGACTATTGCAAACAAATCCTGTAACATCGCCGTCTGTTCCATTATACAACAGCTACGATTTCACATGGCGCCTTTACAAATGTGTCTCTCACAAGGTATGTTAACGCTTCTGCAGATGTAATTGAGCGAGTGGATGTTTGTGATGTTACTACAGTCTGTATTGCAATTGTTTCGGGTGTTGGGGAGATGTAGGTGGGTGTACATAGCATATACAGGTTTGTGGGGACTGCATTTCTATATATTCCGTATATGTGTGTGGGCTCCTTCCCTAATTGAAGACCTATCACTTAGTAGACTGAACTATGGGTGTTACGGGCTTATACATTGAGCCATTGTTAATTGGTTTCTATATAGTATGCAGGTGAGGTTGATACTTCCATACCTTCAGAAATACAGTGATATGTAAAGGAATGTTACTAAATGACAGCTGTCTAGTGTATTTCTGTCACAGATATTTGCACTCATTGCAGTTGTGTTGGTGGCTGAGCCTCTTTGGCATGGGTTGACACCTTTTCAAATGGCCATAGTGGGACAATTGCAGGACACACATCGGTGTTTACAGGCCGACACATATCCATGGTCAGTACACAGGATAGAGCATACTTTTATCCTGAATACATACTTATTCTTGTAGCACTTGAGCTACTTATCATGTTTCATGTAACGTTTATGTTTTGTAGATACAGGCATAACTATTTAATGCAACTATTACATAATATATGGGACATAATTATGTCCTAAAATCTCGGACATTTGCCCTTTTTAATATTTTTTGTCAGGACACAACTGCACAGGGAGGGGCTGTCCCTCTTAAAGTGGGACAGGTGGTACCGTATGCCTATGGCCAACTATGACCACACCTACCGTACTGATCTACCTCCGAGTTAGCACTAACAGACACACGATGCAAACACACATATAAACATTACAGTCCCATGGAAACGCACATGGCACCCTCAACACAGACATACACAGACTACAGCAATCACAAACACAGTTGAACACAGTACCTACGTGGACCACAACACCGGCAGCGATAACTAAATGTCCCTTAATATTGTGATAATATTACACGCGGTTCCAGTGTTCCGGTACTGTTCTTTCGGTCTTTAAGCCTCGTGATTACGCGTGTTGGTATGTGACACATTCCATAGTTGGCAGTATCCTATTTATTTCTACCTCCATGTTTGTGTACATGTCGTTGACCTATCTATATATTTGCAGATATAGGTGAATCCGTATATATCAACATATATCTCTCTATCTCCCTTTCTATCTCTATGATATATATATATATATATATATATATATATATATATATATATATATATATATATATATATATATATATATATATATATATATATGAGAGAGTGAGAGGGAGAATACACCTTTCATTGTGTACTCCGCACGTTTGTGTTTGAACCTGTCACATTACACACCTGCCGTTGGTACATCTTGGGTAGCTTAGTGTTAGGTGATTGTGTACATGATTGCATGTTCTACTCCTGGCAGTGGTCGTTTTACCCTTCAGAGCAGGCACTATTAGTACAGGGGTGAATAATGCTAGTTTCACCTGTACTGGACATCACTGACCATGATCTGCATGATATTCAGAGAAGCTTAGCCCTGTTTAGCATATCCGTATAGTCATGTTTAAATGACGCTTACCAGCACTGGGCAATGCATATTCCTGCTAACATGTGCTAAACCTGATCTGATGACCTGCATCCACCATCCATTATTCGTGCCTTCGGGATTATGTAACGTCCCTTGCAGGACGTAGTACCGGGAACATGCAAAACAGTCAGTGCATTTACCACTTGGGCATCTGGGATTTGTGCACGTGTTATGGCATTTTGTATGTGGACTGTACTACGGCTGTTACTCCATATTGCAAAGAAAATTGGTAACTCAGTTAGTTTACATACGGATGAGACCTATTAATGGTATGTCCAAGTGATGTTTAATGGATGTGCTCCAGCAATGGGAATGTATGTCACAGTGAACCACACACTATAATGTGCTACATCTTCACACAACCATAGGTGGAGCATGCTGGGGTGACAGATACCTATCATGGGTACACCCCATGCTTTGCCACTACATCCATGATTACATTGTATGGAGCCCCTCATTAACACATCAGGGAATCCATGCAGAGTGTGTGGAGAACAGTGATTACACCCATGGATCCCGCAATTGGCTCTGCTTCACTGAGGGTCAGTTGGTTACTCGATGTGGTGGTGACAGCAGACAGCAGACATTGTTTGCCTCGATTGATGAATGGCCTCTGACAATCGGACGTGTACCTACCGATGTACCTAGGAACCTATACATACAGTACCAACATATGCTGATAGGTGCGTGTACTGTTCAGGTGTTGACATTCCTTGTTCCAATAGCTGTTGTGTGTGCAATGGTTGAGGGCTGCCTATGTAGGATTCACACAGTAGGCCATGTATACATTACAATTTACAGGTGGTTGTGTGTGTGTGCCATCCATTTTACTGTGTGTGCAGGTGGATAGGTGTGTCAGTGCATAGGGGCCTACACTGTCAGAGTATGTGCTATACGTTCCCTCTTTGACAAGGCATAGGCATATTGGGCATGCCTCCATCTGCCTACTGGGGCTGGCAAAGGGTGTTCATGGTCTGAATTCCTCTGTGCCTGTGATAGCCTTGGCAATTGCGGTGGGCTGTCAGGGCCTGCACCATTATGTCCCTGCTGCAGCTGTTTCCGCAGAATCATATTATGTAGCATGGCACATACTTTGAAGATGTGGGCACACATGCCTGGAGAGTACTGAAAGGCTCCACCAGATATGTCCAAGCAACGGAACCGTGATTTCAGCATCCCGAACACATGCTCTATGATGATTCTGGTTTGTGCGTGTGCCTTATTATGGCATTCTTGCATGGGTGTGTGTGCATTTCTGATGGGAGTCATCATCCACAGCTCCAGTGCATAGCCAGCATCCCCCACAAGGTGGCCATGTGGGATGTCCCCCCTGACAAATACCTGATACAGCTGTGAGGCATGCCAGATGTGGGAGTCATGGTAGCTTCCAGGGCTGCCAGCATACACATCCATGATAATGCCCTGGGCATTGCACATGACCTGGCAGTTGATGGAGTGGTATCCCTTGCGGTTTATGTAGCACCTACCATGCTCACTGGGTGGTGACTTGATATGTATGTGCGTGCAGTCTATTGCACCCAGTACCTCCGGGTAGTGTGCCACATGGTGGAAGAGATGCATATTGCTGGCCAACTCCTCCTGAGTTCGGGGGAAGTATATATGCTCATTGGCATGTGGTAACATGGCATCCAGGAACTGGTGTAGTACCCTGGATGCTGATGCCTGTGAGATCCCCATTATATCTCCAGTTGGCCTTTGAAAGGTACCTGTGGCTAGTATTTGCAAGCTTACACATACCTTCGTGTCCACTGGGATGGGATCCCCTCTGTTGTTTCTGGATCTCAGGCGTGGCCGGCACAGCTCAACTATTTGCTGTAAGATGTCCCTGTCCACCCTATAATGCTCTACTATCTCCAGATCATGTAGCCCCTGGTAGGTTACCCTTGGTCTGAACACTCTTCTCCTCCTCCGGGGCCTGTGGTGGTTGTCAGCATCATCCTCCACAACACCTTCAGTCACTAACACATGGTGATGAATCACAGCTATGGCAGCTCCCAACATGTACATTGTAAAAGTTCCCCGTCTGTTTACACCTATGGTGCAGTGTTTGGGAATACACAGGTGTGTGTGTGAGGTGCTTTCACACTTTATAATATTGTGCTGTGAACACTGATGATGTCATAGGGTGTGTATGTACGATCGTAGCTACAGGGTATCTTATGTGTTTTACGACAGGAACTACTATTGTGGTGCCTTTGGTGTTGAATTACATTTGGCTGCTGTGGATTACCTCTTGCCCTTCCCTTTACATTTCTTAATGTTTCACCTCCCATTTTCTGGCATGCATCCAGCAGCCTGCTTTCATTTGTACTTTCCTAAACCTGGCTTATTTTGCGTAATGTGTTCTATGGTCAGTCTACTGCAGGTTTGTGTTGCTCTGCTATGACAGTTCTCTTTTCTTTGCAATCTGACACCTCCCCTATCCTGTTTTGCAGGTTTCTGTGTGCAGACTTGTCAGCTGCCGTCGATTGCCCACTGTGAGTTAATAGGTGTTAATTGCTCAGTTGTACTCCAATTATCCTACTGCGGCATTTCCTTATTTTCTTCCCCTGACCTTCCTGTTTGAGCTATGGTGTGCATCGCGTGCGTCCGCTTACTGGGTTTCGGGCACATTTTTATCCCCGTACACATGCACTTTCGGGCACCATATGTGCTCTCAACTAAAGTATGCTATACCTACCTCCCCACCCATGTCCTGCGGCTTTGCTTAGCAACAGCCAGACCAGATTTGCATTGCTCCAGTGTACTTACAGCTACGGTGGCACACCCCACTGCTGATGTCATATATACCTCTAAATCACTCCTCGGTGTTGTAGCACTGCGCCATATGGTACATCCTTATTCGGGCGGGACATTTGCGATTCACTATTACCTGCCTCATTTGCATGGCATTGACTACTAATTCCTAGTTATCGCGCCGAACACTGTCACAGACCCTTAGCAACCCTTGCAGCTTGGTTGTGGTGTACCATGCATACCATTGAGTATTATGGTGAAATCATGATTTGTATTACATTGTGATTTTATGACATTTACATATATTTTCTTTGTGTTCCCATTTGCACACACATGCCCTTCAGTTGTACTTTGCGTTACTGTGGACATGGCATTAAATGTTGTTTTTTAGGTGTTGTGCATCTTTTCTTATGCCATTGGCTGTATATTTAGCCATTGGCATATGTTAACTTTGTAATACATGAGTCTTGTCCGCTTTCATAGCTCCGATGTTCTGTTTGGAAAAATGTAAACCGTGTTTTTTTTGGTTTACATTTCTGTGGGCTTACGCTACGCCTGCACCACTTCATGAATCTCTATGTACCTTCATTTGCATGGTGTGGCACTGCGCATGGGGTGATTAGCATACCTAAGCCAAGGGCTGCCCAGATCTGGCGTATGTCGATAGTGCACGTGGAATTGGATCGTACCTGAATCGCTCGGTGGCCATATTTGGCGTTATACCACCTACACTACGCCTGTGCCTGGCGCAAGCTTCATGAATCCTGAGCAGTGTCTTTAACTGACCTAAAGACAAATAAATTCAAACTAAAGTGAGGAGGCTACTGTGCATTTCCTGCAACCGTTTGCATTACTCCTGCAGGTCAGAGAAGTGTTTCTGGTGACTTCAAATTGAGATATCTCAGATCCCAAGACTTTCCTGGCTTTGGAAACTAATTCTGAGCTAATTCAGCATGTTTTGAGGAATGTTTGGAAATTATCTGCCATTCGTGAGAGAATGAGGACAGCTAAAAATGAATGAATCATTGGGGTTCTATTTCCATTTTTGTTTTTGTCACATTTGCAGTAAGCAAATCTAGTCATAAATTGTGGGAGTCTTATTTTCTGTAGATCTGAATGCCTAATTTCAGGTATTACAAACTATGGTTTATTTTTTCTACAGATGCCCTTCCACTGTGGTTTAACTTGTTATAAGCATTCAGTGAGTCTGTCTAATGAATAAGATTGTCATTAGAACTGTTTTGAGACCTAGCTATTTAGTGCTATAGGGTCTCATTACACAGTGGTTTGGATTTAACTCAATACAATGCATTGTACTCTTATAAGGTAAATTAATATGCCCATCCAAGCAATTCAGTAGTTATATTGAAAAGCATGCATGAAGCCCTGTTCAATGCCTACCTTAATATAAACAGCATTTTTACTAAATACTTCTGAAATTACAGTCAGCATTGTTTATTTTGATATGGGCTAAGAGAAACATTGACACCTTATCAAAGCTTTTCCCTGAGAATACATTTTAAACTCATCTACATGTTATGATTGACTTAAGTAATCATTTTTTTTTTAATTTAGTGTATTTGTTTTGCATACTTTAATTTACTAACAAGTGTAGAACATTGACCCTTCAGGGCTTTTTTCTGACTCTGCTCAGGATGATATGCTCATAATACAGACTCAAGTATGATTATATATGCTTTACTGACAATAATGGGTACAAAAACTTAGTAAAACTCAGGAGGACAACCTAATACACTTTGAATTGCAGTTATACATCTGGTGCAACATGATCCAAAAAGCATCTGCTCGAACAGCACTGGTTGCCAGATGAAATGTTCATCTCACAAAAGTACCAGATTCTGCAAAAGGAGTCAGTCTTCAAATATACATGTGTACTGCATGCAAAAAGTGGTTTTAAATAGGGGAGGGCACCTCCCAAGCTGAGGTAGATATCATCATTAGGTTTTCAACATATGTGGAAGTGGTTTGATCAGACATTCATCATGCACTGCTCTTTATGGTGTGCTGTGTTGTGGACATGTATGCTGAGTGTCTCCTACAGATTTATTGTCCATTTCTGACTAAAACACCAATCTGGTAGCATTGTAGTGTTCACAAGCAAAAAAATTTCAAGAGTGATCATTACTTATACTCATACTATGTGCATCAACATATTTACCACATCCTGAGCGTATCAGCAACTCCACAGTGAAGCAAAAATGCAGCTTAGTAATTCTAGCACAATCACAGCTGAGGTAATAAAAATGAAATAATAATGGTTACACTCAAGACTGCATGCACTAAACCCCTCAGACAGCAATTTCCATTAAAAATTCTTGTAATATGACTATGACTTACTATATATAATATATATATATATATATATATATATATATATATATATATATATATATACATTTATAGTGTGTGTGTGTGTGTGTATATATATATATATATATATATATATATATATATATATATATATTTATAGTGTGTGTGTGTGTGTGTGTGTATTTATATATATATATATATATATATATATATATATATATATATATATATATATATATATATATACACACATATGTGTGTGTGTTTATTTTCCTGTGTGTTATAAAAGTGTAGGCATATGTGGAATGATAGAATAATACTGACATTACATCACTGAGGGGTTATACCATTTATATTCAGGGATAGATAATCATAATTTTAATATGCAAATTCTAAGAGGGAAGCCACAGACACCACAGGTACCAAAAGTATAAAACTTTATTAAATATAAAATAAAGTTTTATACTTATTGTACCTGTGGTGTCTGTGGCTTCCATCTTCGAATTCACATTTTCCTGGTTTATTATCATTTTAATATGGAGACATGCAGCAGAGTTGCACAACAGTTAGTTTTGTGGCCTCACAACAAAAGTTTCTCCTGTCTGATTCTCAGCTGGGATGGAATCTGTATTTCCTCCATGTGTGTTTTCTCCAAGTGCTCTATTTTCTACCCATATTCTAAAGACATGCCATTGGGTAGATGGGGACCCTAAATTATCCAGAAATATAAATGTGTGCATGTGTGATATGGATGAAAGACCTTGTAGCCTAGTTCTATTTTCCCCTTTACTTTGAAAATTCCATGGGTAGTAGTGCTTGTTGGCTGTGGGGGTCACAGTAGGAGTCAGATATGATTAATAAAGGAATTGGGGGGTGTATGAGCATATAACCTTGTTGACCTCTCTAAATATAGATTCTAATAACTGTAGCAAATATATAGGATCACAACACATAGTAGAAATACAACTGTCTGATAGAACTATAAAGGAATTTTGGAATGAATCCTATAAAGTGCCCATCACTTCAAAAGGATATTAAAAGTATCCACAACTTTCCTCCATAACAAGCTGTGCACATATGAACCCTTACTGCACCTATAATTGGACTCGCATGCCTTCTGAACTGGATGTAAGAATGCAGTCAGTAGATTTTCAGGATTATCACTAGGCAGTGTTATCGAAAGTGTTAAACCAAATAAAGGATTATGTACTATTATAAATATACAGTATTCTTAAATTGCAGGAAACTCATAAATCCTTGAGATTAACTCCTTAATTGTTTCAGTTTTCATTCATACATTTTTGTTACCCACCTGTCAATTTCAAGGTTATGTAAAGCTAGAAACTAGTCCAGCAGTAATATACATTAGGCTGATGTACAGTTCTAAACAATGTCCATTTACTACAGGACAGATGTGTTTATGTGTGACTTGTGTGCACACAAGCAAACACTCACACAGACAAACACACACACACACACACACACACACACACACACACACACACACACACACACACACACACAATACAAACAGTTAAAAGTACAGTGAGGCTGTAGTGGTAAGTACTGCATCACTGTGCTATCCTATCCCTATAGAAAACTCACAGCAGACTAGATGGATGGATGTCCTCTACAATAATAAATATCTGGCATAGTCCCTGGACAATATGAATAGAGTCAATATGGAGCTCTCAGACTATGTGTTGCAGGCTTGTATGAGCCTAGCACTGGTCAAAATATTACCATCACTGAAGATGATGTTACAATATGAGCAAAAGATAGCCAATTTTTTTAACAACTGGCTGTCCTTCTGGTGCCATTCTAAGGACTTCAAATATTTGTAAGCTTGGGAGAACATGGTTAACAGATCATGATGCTTTGCTAATGATGGCCTACACCTATCTACTCTAGGCATTTCAATACTGGCTAAAAACGGTATCAATCCTGTGACGCCTCTGCATTGGCCCAGTAATCAAGGAGCCTCAATCCTCACCACTGGCAACAGTGGGAAACATATACACTGGGAGGATGACAAGTACACACACAGTGAAGTGCAATTTCCCTTAAGAGCACACAGAGATCACAGTCAGTCCAGGGCTGGTTTCTTCCTCTTTCTCCAGATCTCCAATAAGACTCCCCACTGGCACAGAGATCTCAGCTGAGTGGCCAAAAAAAGATCTCCAGCACACTCGCTGTCTAACCAGTGCTTCATGTCCCTGCCCAAGTAGCTGACACACACACTCTTTGAGATTTGATTTATATACAAACACACACACACACACACTCCTGGGAAAGGCTGGTACAGGTTTACTAGCTATTCCCCCTTTTCTCCAGACTATAAGGTAGTTCTAACAGCCACCAGCCACTCTTTTTCAGCTACTTTAAGGCCCTTAACAATGGGTGTCCAATCCTATTTTGCAATGTTAATCCAAATGGTAGTCTGACCAAGAGCAAGGCTATTAGGAATCTGCACAGTGTCACCAAATAGATATGCAAATACTTTAAGAGCTTAAATATGTCTCACAAATATCAGCTACAAATATAGGTTTAAATACATTTAATAATAAAAGAAGATGACAGTACTCAGTAAGTAATCAGTTAGATCAGAGTTCAAAATCACAAGAAATATTTAAAACAACATTGCAAGACAGTCTCAAATAAATAAAGAAAACATCTAACCTATACTTTACTATATTCCTATGTAAATCTAAAAGCATTACTATGCCCTAAAAACTAACTTACAGCAAGGCAAGTTCAGAAAGTGATGAGTGAATGTTATTGTCAGGTTAAAAGACAGATGCACAGTCTCTATCTGAGAGAGTACTTAAATTAATATAAAATATTACTGCTGGGTTAGCTTGGATGACATCACTTTTTGTCACCTGACTTTAATTCCCAAGCTAAACTCCTGTTTATCTGAACCTAACAGAATTTAGCATCTCTCTGTGAAAATACATAGCCTTCAGATGTTTGCAAGTTTTAGGAAACATAAAACAATAAAACACGAAACAATGCAGAAGGCACCCTAGTTCTAGACATCCTGTCTCCTTGCTGCACTGAAACTAATTTTTATGATGCAATAATAAAACAATTTAATGTCAACTATTTTCTCTGAATTCTTTCAAGTTAACCTCCTGTGTTCCAGTTTCCATTAAACATATACATCTGAGCAGTCACAATAGTGCAGGTACATTCCTGTTCCATTCCAATAGGGCATGCTGTGGTTAAATTTTAGGTCAGTATTTTACACACCTTTCTGTATAAATCATATCAATATTCAACATGACATAGAATTATTTACAAAATTCCCAATAGCTGGGCTGGCAGTGTGACAGATCCCATACTGCCTTTTTAGGCTATGGCAAATTGATAGACCTACCAGTGTAGCAAATTCAATTCAACTGAACCTTGTGGTTTTACTGCTCAGTGCCAGAAGGCTAAAAAAAAGCTGCACTCCCTCCAAACCCTCATCACTCTTGACAATATAGACATTTGTGCATGTACAGTGACATGGTTTAAAGTAGAAACAGGTACACAGACAGTGCAAAGTTCAGTTTCTCCCGCACTTTTTGGCCAGTAGCAGCACAGAAAAGGGCTAAAGGTTTTGGTGTCTTGATATACATCAGTAACAAACATACTTCTAAGCTGGACATACAGGATGATAGGCTTGGGTTCCTCCATGTGCAGATCACCATAGACTGCACAGTATCATAGCCAGCTATAGATCAGCCTCCTTGTCCCAAAAAGCTCACCATGCATACTTGGACCTACTGGAGGCACTTAACATCCAACCTAACACCATACTCATGGAACACTTTAAATACCCCTCTATAGATTGGGAACCTACATGACCTCAAACCTACAGCCACAGATTCCTGCACTTTATAAATACAAATACCCTGGACCAAGCAGGGAATACACTCACTAGATGATCCAACATACTGGACCTCGTACAGAAGTATGGGAAAATGCTGCCTCCCTCCAATGACTCACTTCAAAGTCAAAATCAACTCTGTAAGTGTAGTAAAACCAGTAACAGTAAGGAAATTTTCCAAGGCAAAATAGCTTTTATTAAGTAATGGCTTTGCCAAAATTCAATGTCCCTCCAAACCTTGAGAACACACCAGCCTGTCCTGAATTGATCTCAGAAACTCTGTACAGTCAGTGGCTGCATAGACGCTGCTATACCTATTAGAAGTAAGACCAGAAATGTCTGGTGACATCGCAAATTAAAAAGGATATACAAAAGAAGGAAAAACAACAAATATGTCAAAAATCAGGAAGGGTAATTCTCATAAAGATAAAACCTCTTTCATCAAATTAAGTAAGCAATTAAGAGAGCTAATTAGGTCAATTAAAGCCAGCTATGAGATTAAGATAGCCTCTTTGCTGAATGTTAACCATAATGTCTTCTTCAGATTGTAAGAAAACTCAGGGGCAGCAAACAGCAATGTGCTGAACTGGTGGTTAATAGTGCCACATTAACCGAGCCTGGCAAAATATGGAGCCTGTTAGCTGATAAACTCAGTTCCACCCTTACCCTTCTCTCACCCACAACCATCCTCCAAGAAATACCCTCAAACATAACCCCTCCAATTATAGTTTGGGAGCATGTACTGGCTGTGCTCATGAATTACAAGAATACAGCATCAATGGGCTTTGATAACATCTCAGGATACCTCCTTAACAGTCTAAAATACAACTTATCAGGACCCCTGGAGTCACTATTTAACTATAATCTTAAAACAAGCTTTGTGCTATGAGAACAGAGGACTGCAATGGTCACCTCCCTTCATAAGAGAGGACTGTCAACAGATCTTGGAAATTTCAGACCCATCAGTCTGACTAATATTATTTGAAAAGCCATGGAAATAATTATAACTGAAATCATCCATAAGGACATAGGGGACCTCCAGACACTGGTTTCATCCCAATTTGGTTTTGTCAAAGGAAGGTCATGCTTTCTTATTCTGTTATTCTGCTGGACTTCTTTGAAAAGATGAGTGTGGCAGTGGATGAGAACAAGCGGTGCATATTGCCACGTAGATCAGTCTAAAGTATTTGATGCCATAACCCCCTCTGGCATTGTCAACAAATTAATGGAACTAGGCATAATCCCCTCACAACACACTGGATAGCTAGCTGACTTATGGATAGGATTAGTGAGACCTCCTCCACAAAGTGAAGTCTCTCAAGGTTCTGTACTGGGTCCTCTCTTCTTTGGCATCTAAATCTTGGGAGTCAAAGCCAATGCCTGAGGCCTCTAGCTGACCAGTTTTGCAGATGATTGCAAACTGGTAGCAATCATTAAATCCCCTCAAGATGAGAACATCCTTCAGGAAGTTCTAACAGAGGTACACGCAAGGGAACAAAGCCATGACTTAATACTCAATGCCAAGGAATGCATTATAGGACATTTTGAGAATTCAACTATCCCAGGTAACAATGTCACCAATAAAATAACTTTAAAAGTTGATTTACTAGTCAGGGATCTGGGAACTCATGTAGCTAGTAACATAACATTCAAATAACATGCATCCAAGGTAGTAAAAAAATCCTTCTGTGTTGCTGACCTTATAAGTAAGGGCAAGACATCTAGGTCCAGAGAGATCATCACACTACTGTACTTCACTGTCATCAGACTCATCATAAAACATAATGAACCCTTTGGTATATATTTGACCAGGCACGTGCAGCAACTGAAATGTTCACAAAGGTTCCTTATAGAAAACACAGGGAGTAAACACAAAGTCCTATGCTGATTGCCACAAAGCCCTGCCTCTTTTCTCAGCATCATACAGACTACATTGATCTTTACCTGGCATAGATGGTACCCATGGACCCTGTTTTGATGAATGTTTTCCACATCCGCAAAACAAGCAGCATCAGAACTGCTAGAACAAAAGACCTACATTTTTCTTGCAACATAAATTGGACATTTTGGAGACAGATAGTTTTCCCAGAGAAGTCTCATTCTCTGTAACAGGCTTTTCATCCATGTGAAGCAGAGTTCCTTCCTAACCTTACTTAAGTGCAACAATGGATAGGTAATCAGAAATTCAACCCCTGGTCTGTCACCTATGTCTTTCAGGGATAGAGGCAGTCAACAATTTATATATATATATATATATATATATATATATATATATATATATACATATATATATATATATATATATATATATATATATATATATATATATATATACATACACAGGTGTACTTCACATGACCTAAAACTCATTTCACTGAATCTCATTTCACTGAATTTTAAGCTATAAACATGATGTGGGTTTCGCTTCACATGTGACTTGCTTGTGATAAAAAGAATTATTCTAACTTACAATGCTGACTGTCAGAATACCAATATTCATGTAGAAGGTTGTGTTGTAGTGTTTCTAAGTGTGGGTATGTCTCTTTACATTTTTAAGGGAAGTATCTAAAGTAATTTGGCAGATGTTCCCAGCAGCAGTGACAGTGTGTAGAGTACTTTAAGGCAAGTAAAAGGTATATGCCCTTTTCCCCACTGTAGTGCATTTCTGCAGTTAGTATATATAGATGGCGGGTGTGGGGTGTGTAGTCATCCACGTAGTTTGGTTTTATATTGCCCAGTTTCTGTTGAGGGTAGGTAAGTAGTGTTTAAGTTCTGGAAATAGTCATTGGTGTTGTAAGTGTGCATGTCTATGGCTTAAAATTTATTATTTGAAATTCAGCAATGGAAGTTTTTGGTGAAAGGATATTCAGTCAATAATAGTGTGTATGAAATACAGCCAGAACTGATTCTGAAATATTAAATAGTGTCACACTTTTTCTATCCCCACCTCTTGTTGTCTTCCTTTTGTTTTGCATTGCAGCAGATTAGTTAACGTGTGTTATCAAATGTACATCTAGTACTAACACATGAATTTCTCATTAAAAATTAATCTGTTTTTGATGGCCATAATAAAAGGTATATTTTATTTTACATACATATGGCTGAAATTCACTCTCATGTAAGTACAAGGTTGTGACAGATACATACTGCCCCTTATGTCTCAATATCGGAACCATCATCCGTGACCTTGCCACAAACTAAGTAACAACCTAGATGGTGATTTAACAGTGAGCATTATGATACCACCTTTGAGCTTAATTGGGTTTCAATGTAGAAACATTTATTTTATCCAAATATTGACCGTGTCCGTAAGTAAATCACCTTGATGTTCATATTTTGATAATGGCTTTTGTGTAACTACATGCTGAGCCATATATCACTTTCAGTAATCACTCATGTATCCTTCCACATGGACACATGTAGCTAAACAGTATGTCAGTGAGTAACATTCATTAAGTTCCTATACAGACTTGATAACTCAACAAAATGACTCTGAGATGCCTGTGTGTGTGTGTGTGCGTGTGTGTGCGTGTGTGTGTGTGTGTGTGTGTGTGTGTGTGTGTGTGTGTGTGTGTGTGTGTGTGTGTGTGTGTGTGTGTGTGTGTGCATATCTATTTACCTATCTATCTATCTATCTAGTCTATATTGTATAGTCAATTCTCAGCATTTTGACTGTTTAATAGTTGAATCTCTAAAATATTAACAATGACAACATTAAACTGTCATCAAAATTAAGACACAAACAAACAAACAAAAACGTCTTTTGTTAGAGGACAAGCACCTCTGGGTATCCCACACATGCCTTTACTAAGCATTCCAAGTCCAAGATTGCTCAACACTTGAGAAAAAAGAAAATAAATCCTTACCCAGCTGCTAATTCCAGGCAATATAAATGAATCACACAGATTCACTTACTTAGATAAAACAAACAGGATGCAGATGGTTGTGTAGCCTACAAGCAGTGGCGGCTCATGCTATCGGACTGCCGGACTGCAGCCCTCCCACCTAGAAAAACAAAGGAAAAAAAATCTGTGAAACAAAAAATAAAAAATTACAAGTCCCAACTCCACTGCGCATGCGTGGATACGTTGGGGAACTCAGACTGCCTTTATCAGCAGTCTGGATGCAGACAAAGAGGTACCCAGCATTCTGTGCTGTGAGATACCCAGGAATCTGTGCAGTGATGACCGCACAGAACAGAGGTGCTCCGGACTGCTTCCCCTGCAGGCAGAACCAATGAGGGGTGAGCTGAGAGCTCTCACGGGGATTTTGCTGTGCAGGCTTCATGAGTGGATTATACTGCTGGTCAATTGGTCACTGGCTGCATGGGCTTCATACACATGGATTATGTTCATGAAATGGGTAGGTGAAGGCTTCATGACATGGACAAAGGTGTATGTGTGTGTGTGTGTGTGTGTGTGTGTGTGTGTGTGTGTGTGTGTGTGTGTGTGAGATGCCCCAGTTGCTATATACTGGTGGCTAGAGAGAACAAATGGTGGTGGGTAGAGATACTCAGGCTTGAACCCTGTACCTTGGATGCAGGTGGCAAGGACCTGAATTCCCTATCCACCACCATTTCTAAAAACAATTGCAGATTTTTGCCTCATATTTGTTCTGTTCCTCATAAAATCTGTGGTTTCTGTATCTACATTTTTCCTTGCAAAGTCTGTAGTGCAGTGGTGCACTGGTAGCATTGCTGCCTGATAGCTACAGCTTCTCTGGTTTGATTCTTGGCTGGGGTGCCTTCTGTGTGGAGTCTGCAAGTCCTCCCATCTTACAAAGATGTGTCTGGAGTTTCTCCCTGGTCTGCTGAAAATTGTCTTTTGTTCCAAGTCAGACTAGTTCCTGGTTAAATCTTTAAAAATAACAGGCATTTGAATTTCAGACTTCATATTCTTCAGAAAGTACATGGTAACACAAAACTGTTTATTCTAGCAGATGTCTAAGTTTATAACATGGATATTTGAAATTTGTCCCTATTTTTGGGACAGTATTCCCCCATTATTGGCTTTGTCCAGGAATTTTATGCTAAGGTTGAGAGCTATCTATGGTGATAACTGAATTCATTGAATGTTTGGGGGCTGTATCCCCCCCCCATTACTGGCTTTGTCCACATGTTTTTGCTAAGAGGTTGAGAGCTATGATGAGAACTGAATGCACTGAATATGTTTGGGGGCTAATTCCCCCATTATTGGCTTTGTTCAGGAGTTTTGTGCCAAGAGGTTAACAGCTATGGTGAGAACTGAATTCACTAAATGGTAGCCATTTAAGTTTGTCTTCATCTCTTTCACAAAACAGCTGATTTGGCATAGTGGTATGTTTCTCTGACTGTTTTGCACAGGGTCCCCTGGGTTAAAGATGTGGCAGTGAAATGTATGGTGGTAACACAGCATTTTATTCTAGCAACTTTCCAACATTGTACAAGCAATGATTAAAATGTGTCCCTGGTTTTTGGGCTTTTGTCACACCCCCCCCCCCACAATAAATTTTGGCTTTTTCCAGATTTCTTGTGCTGCAAAGTTCAGAGATACAACTGTGTGTCAAGTAGATTTTACAAGGAGCTGAGAGCTGCAGGGAAACAAAACTTTAGTGCTGCTTATTCTGAGTCGGCTTGCATTGTTAATAGCACAACATGTAGTGTACTTGCTTTTGATGCAGAAGGCTGTGGGTTCTACTCCCACAGTAAACAGATGCATTGCTGATACTGTACTGTGTTGTAAAGTGGGTGGATGCTGCAGTCCTTTTTGGCAGATAACTAGAGTAGTAACTATGAACCTGTAATCAGTTTGCCATACAGTCCCTATTACGATATTACTAGCTGATCATTTTTTAATGTAACATAGGCAATTTATTCCTCAAGGGCAACAGGCACTTTATCTGTAGATGAATAAACAATTATATATAAAGTTGTTTGCTAGCAGCAACCTCTTCATTGTTACAGATTTTTTTAATGTGGAATTATTTAGATGACTTTTATACTTCAGAGATTGTGCATATTTACTGATACTGGTGGACTGTAGAAGGTTGAGTAGACTTTTATGATGGAAATGTTTTGAATTAGGTAGTTTTGTCATTGGTGCATGCATATTTTTTACTAATGTTCAAAACAATAAATTTAAAATGCCCTCTAACAACTGTACTGTATTGTACAAGGAATACAATTTAATACAATTGGGAAGGTGTATCAAAGAGCATGTGTATGTTTCGTGTTCAAGGGGCCTATGATTTGAAAACAGCCCAAAAGGGGCCTATGATTTAAAACAGCCCAAAGTTAATCTTTATCTGCCACTGGCAAAATGTATTTTCTTTGAATGTGGGTTTCAATGCTGTTTCAATGCATGTGAGTTTCAAGGGCAGAGAAGTTTTAATGCTAAGTCTGTTTTCATTGTGAGACTGCATTGCTTTGTTTAGCAGATTTCTATTGGGGTTTGTGCTGTAAAAATGCAAAAATAAAACTTTCAAATGAAATCCAAATCATCGTTATAGTAAAGCAGTATGCACATTACAGTGTTTATGGTAAATGGGGCAAAATAACCAAGGAATGGGACACTGGAATGGTTGCAGGGGGGAGGTTCCAATTGACCATGATTTTGAGAGGGGAAGGGCAGCAAACTCAGACAGCCCTGGTTGAACTATACCTCTCAGCTGTCCATATTTTTGCAGAATGAATAGATATTTGCTTCTTATTTTTGGTTTGTTCCTCATAAAATGTGTGGTTTTCTGGCAAATCATTTAGGAATGAAGTCACTAAATGACAGACTGAGTTTTATGTCATAACCTTCAGAAAAATGCATGCTAAAGCAAGACCTGTTATTCTATCAACTGTCTTAAGTTTATACAAGAGCATTTTTTAGTAGTGTTTGTATGTTCCCCCAATATATTTGGCTTTGTCCAGATTACCTGCATTAACAGGTTGAGAGGTACGTGCAAATAAAATAGCTTTATAGAATTAGGCATATCCAAACCTCTCAACTGTACCTGATTTTGGCTCAAAATGTTGCTCTTCCCCTAATAATCCCTCTGCAAAATGGCAAATTTGGAAGAAAACATGGAGGGTTTACAATTAATAAATAACTAATAATCAGTTATAAATTACTTTTATTTCAGAAATGCATGTAGATTCTTTTATTTTGTCAGCTGCTCAAGTTAGCAGTACTAATATTAAAAAGTGTCCCTTCTTTGACAGGTTCCCAGCTGTATTGTGTGGCTATTTTATATTTTTGCATCACATTTTTGGTCCATTTTTCATACAATTGTGTTTTTTTGGCAAATTAGTGGCAAATCATTAAAGACTGAAGTTAGAAAATAATGAAAGACATTTGAGTTTCAGATTTTGTACCCTTCAGAAAATTCATACTAATGCAAGACCTACTATTCTATTATCTTTCTAAGTTTATAAGAGCAATATTTAAAAATTGCCCTTATTTTTGGGCCTTTGTCCCACTTCTATGTATGGCTTTGTCCAGATTTCTTGCTCTGAGGTTGAGAGGTATGACAAATGTGTCAGGGCCATCGCAGTCAGCCAGAGACATTTCAAATTGTGACAAACTTGTTGCGCCCCACTCCCCCATGTAGTGACTCTGGATGTGTCCAAGCAAGGCAAAGAGCAGTTATGCAGTGTAAATGTGCAGACTACCCCCCTCCCCATCCAAGGTAAACACAAGTACTACAGTGGCTTTTCATCTGTCATTGATTTTGCAGAATGTTCTGGTTTCTGGCATACTTTTATACTGTTGATATATGCTTATTATTATTCAGAAAGTGCCTTTTGCTCTGTGTTTAAGTAGCAGTGCTTTACTGACCATCAGGTAAGCTTGTCTGATATTGTAAGATGCAAGTAAGTTTTAATAAGCAGTATTGCCAACATTGAAAGCCTTCCTGTTGTTGCCATGCAGAGAATACTTACATGACTAGATAATGTATAAGCCTTGGGTATTGAAATGCATATGACAGTATTTATAATAAAGGCCAGGATTAGATTATGTTAAACTCATTACAGGCTTTACCTGCAAACTAAACAGAATGCCAGTCTATCATGTGTGGTCCATAACCTGTGCAGTAATCCTTTAAGCAATGTATCTTGAACTTGTTTCTTGTTTGCTTTTCATGTTTTACTTTGATCATGTTTTCCCCATGAAACAATTAGATAGTTATCAGGCAGCAGGTCTTTTTGGGATAGAAACATTTTTACAAGTGGGGGTATTACAGAGATTGCTACTTTTAGCATGTTACTTGGCACTTTAATAGAGCTGAATATAAATTATAATTAGAACTGGAGTGCAAGGAGAAGTGATTTGAGTTAAGTGCTGCTTGTTTTTCTTATACTTGATTTTGACTGGCATTCCAGTAATGTATTTAAAAAGTAATTTCTTTTTTCATGCCTCACATCCTTTTTGTTTCCATCTAGATATTAAGTAAACTGTCATGGAGCCAATGGACTGAAATATTTTTTTCTTCTACACTTCATTTTGTCTTGATTGGACTCCCATAATGATGGTTTCGCACCCAGGGCAGTGTATTTAATTAAAGTTTGTGTGGTTTTGAGCATAGCTCCTCCCCTTTCTAGTTGGTCACACCCATTCCCATTGACCCCACCCATTCAGCTGTCTCCTGCAGCCCCCCCTTTGATTTGAAGTCACCAGCCGCCACAGCCTACAAGCATCAATCAAATGCAATTTAAAATATTGCAGACTATGCTACAAATCAACCATCTGCATCTAGTCTTCATAATAGTCTTTTTATATATTATATAGAGAGTGTTAAAAGCTACTGTGTTTTGTAACCAATATATCTTGCAAGTTCAAACCCTGATTTGTACCTCTTCTCTTAAAAAGGTCTTGTCCAGTGAATTTATGAATGCCTATCAGATTCTCAAGGCCCTCTATTAAGAAGGATAGCCTGTGGGACTCAATAAACATCTTTGTGTAGTGAGCCACAGCAGTGATTACGTATTCATGCAGCACACCTTGTCTAAACATAAATGAGTGTGGTTTCATGGCCAGCAATGGTATTGCCAGCCAGGAAACCTTGTAAAGCAACACAAATCGCAAACTTGTTTATCGTATAACAAACTAGCTTAGTGGGATTGTGCACAATGCAACAATGATTACCAGGTTTTATCATATAGTAATGTATATGGTCCAAACACAGTACAGGCAAAGTACACAGTGCAGAGTATTGTGAAATCCCATTCCAGACATTCTGCACAAAAGTTGTGTAAATGATATATAAGGGTACATGGACTGCCATTTAAAATAAACAGCCAGGGAAAGTGTGTGTACTGAATAGGGATACACAGATGAATAACAGGAATGAAAACAGGGAAAGAGGACAGGTGAAACATTGTAACATACAGCAGATGAGGGCATGTAAATGGAAGACAGTTGTAACAGAAACACTAATCACATATCAACATGATATAGTATGGACTGCACAGTGAAAATTTATATTTTGCGACTGTCAGACAAGGTGACATAATAATGGAGAAGATGTCTCTATGATCTAGGCATCCTGCCATGAGCAATGGAGAGGACATTGATTACGAATAGGTTCATAGGTTTATACTAGGCTATCTGCCCTAAGGCATTTATAAGCCTAGCCCAAAGTTTTGTGGCTTACACCACTCCTTATATGAAAAAATACTGTGCCCATTAGTTTGTTGTGCCTCTGTCCAGCAGTGACACAGAGATGATTCCCGGGGTAAACCTACGATCTCCCATCCACAGGTCAAGATTTCTCTTGAACAGAGCCAATGAGGTGCTCTGCCTCACATGGACCGGGACTCTATTCCACAACATAGGGAGTCTCTGAGTGATAAATCTATCCCTCCAGCACGTCCTATTTATATCTGTGCTAAGGTTTAAGTTGCTTGCTCTAGTGGTTTTGATGGATTTGGATTTTTTGAGGTGGAGCATGTCCATTAATTCCGGGTTGGACATGGCCTTGTATGTCAGGCACATGTCACCTCTGAGCAGACGGTATGCGACTGAATAGAGCTGGAGTTTCTTCAATCTGGCAGCATATGACAGATTTTGGAGTCCCTTTATCCTTTTGGTGAGGAACTTTTGGGGTCTCTCCAATTGCTGCAGATGTCGGGTGAGATACATCCCGAATGGGGCATTGTACTCGATGATTGGTCTGATAAATGAAGAGTACAGGTGAACAATGACCTCACTAGATCTGGATGTGAATCCCTTCATGATCAGGTGGGCAATGTAGAAGGTCTATCTAACCACTTTAGCAACATCAGTGTCAAAAGAAAGGCCACTGTCAACCAGGGTCCCCAGGTCCCTGATAACCTCTTCTGTGCTTAGTGGATTGCCGCCTATATGGTAGCTTGGGGTTATCTTGTTTTTCCCGAAGGGTATGACTATACATTTTTTGGCGTATGATATATAAAATCAAATTGGTTTATATTGCGAAGCTGTGCAAACTGATTTGCATGAATATGAGTGTAATATTAGCAGAGTTCTTCAACAAGTGGGATACAGTTACAGGCTCATGGACAACAGTAAAAGGAGCACACACAATCATGGACAATATCAGAAGAGCACCACCATTAATCCCACGTCTTTGACATAACATATGTGATTCTGAGTGACCATAGATGGTTCTGCACAAACACACTTGTATAAATATTATGACATGTCAGCAATCTATGAGGGTACTCAAGCACAACATCATGGCACTGTAACATCTGCTGAAGGTGTTAGGAGGGACACCGCTAGATCTATATGTGACATTATGATCACTACAGGCTAGTTGACTGGTGTGCATGGCATACACACACACACACACACACACACACACACACACACACACACACACACATATATATATATATATATATATATATATATATATATATATATATATAAAAACACAATCCACACTGTCAGGAATGTAACCCATGCCATCAATGTCATCAAATAACTATGTATGTACTGTGTCCATCACCAGAACAGGTATCACATATGTATCACCTTGATGTGTTCCACACCATCAGACAGTAATGCTTATGTAACCAAAAGGATACCTAGGTGTTGCTCATCTGGTCAAGATAAAACAGACGAACAGTTGTGGATTTGGTTCAAGCAGCTTTATTACACATAAACACACCAGGACTGAGGCTTAGTAACTTAAATTTAAAGAAAAGTATAAACAGACTGACTACCACACTCATACATGTTAACACTCTGGCTGTTCACTCAAAATGGCACTGCTGCCTACACATGCTCACTATTTATATGCACAAGCCTACATCTGAAATGCTTCTTAAAGTTACACATACACGCTCTCTGTTCTACATCCTCCCTCTTTGAGAAATAGATCACATACCAAATGACAGTATTCAATGACATGCAATTACACAGAAATGATCTTTTGACGTGCAGTTATACAGAAATAATTCTTTGACATGCAATCATACAAAATTAGACACATATAAAACAATCATGTCCAGGTTGCTGTGTATTTTACACTAGGTCTAGAAATACGACCTGATCATGTAACATAAAAATCAGAAGTGGATCTAGCAATGGGGACTGCCTTCAAGGAATGTTGAACTTTGGGGACATCTGCGACATCATCAGGAATGGGAATGGATACTGAGACATGTTCTTCAGTATGAACATTGTCAGGGTTGCTCTGACATCTAGCTTCCTTATCAGAGGTAAGTTGCTGCAATATTATTTCAGACACCAGAAGAAGATGTCTGCAGTTTCTCCTGTATTCTATACCTTCAGATTCCACTAAGTAGGCTCTCGGCTCAGCACATATGCCTCTCACTTGACCAATTCGACCAAAGTCTTTCACCTTTTGCATCCTTACTGTCTCCTTCTTTCTATGGATGAAAAAATCTGCTTGTTTTATCATAGTTGGACTTCTGAAAGGAATGCTTCTTAAAGATTTGGGCTTTAACTGCTCTGTTGGTTTTAGCATTAGGCACCAACAAACTATAACTGATAGGCAAGGTCATTCTGGTTTGCCTAGATAGAAGTCTCTGAGCAGGCGAGCCTAGTATGAGATTAAGTAAATTCAAGAAAATATCGGTATTGCCATGCTTTGACCTTTCTAGTAATTGCTTTGTACTCTGTACTGCACATTCAGCAAGGCTGCTTGACTGTAGGTATTCCAGACTAATAGTAACATGTATAAAGTCCCACTCTTTGGCAAATTTCTGAAACAATTGTCTGGTAAACTGGGTACCGTTGTCAGAAATAACTTTGTGTGGACTACTATGGACTGAGAAATGACATTTCATCTTAGTAATAACAGCACTGGACATTAGGTTACGTAAATCGATCTCAAACCAGTCAGAATAAGAGGCTACCAACACTAAGTAATGTTGATTGTTCCACTCAGATATGTCAGTGGCAACTGTTGCCCAAGGTAGTTCAGGAAACTGGTTTAGCTGAAGTGGCTCTTTTTGCAAAGGCAGTTTAGTACTATTGCATACTGAACAAGATAAAAGCAGTTTATCAATGTCTTTTGATAGAGAAGGCCAAAATACTAGTTCTCTCACCCTTCTTTTGGTAGCTTCAGAACCTGGGTCGCCATGATGAAAAATCTGAATGTGTTCATGTTGTGAAGGAGTAGGAACAATAACTTTTGGACCTTTGAAAATGATACTATCTTCCATCAGCATCTCATCTCTGTATGGAAAATAAGGTTGTACTTCAGGCAGTATACAAGATTGCATTGATGGCCATCCAACACTAATGAAGTGGTTGAGCTTCTGCAAAACTGGATCAGTCGTTGTATGTTCTCTTAGCTCATCAAGTTTTGTGGTAGAAAAATTATGCACTTCCATGACATCAAAGTCAAAATTCTCTGCATTAAGCTGTTCTGTAGTATTTCTGGGCAATTTAGATAGGCTATCAGCCAGATAAAGAAGTCTGCCTTTTGTGTAGACAATTTTGAAGTTTTACTTTTCTAATCTGAGCATCATTCTTTGCAGTCTTGCTGGAGCGGTATGCACAGGCTTCTTTAAAATAGTGACTAGAGGTTGATGGTCAGTTTCGACTTGGATAGCTCAGCCATAAATATAATCATGGAACTTTGAGCATGGGAACACAATTGCCAAAAGTTCCTTCTCAATTTGAGCATACTGCATCTCAGTTTGGGTAAGAGTTCTAGATGCATAGGCAACAGTTCTGCCCTTTTGAAGAATAACTGCACCAAGACTGAACTTAGAAACATCACAGGAAAGAACTACTGGTTTGTGGACATCATAGTGTCTCAGTGTAGGTGGGTTGGCAATTTGCTGCTTGAGGTTATCAAATGCTCTCTGATGTTGTTCTAACCATGACCAGGCAGGTCTATATTTAATGAACAAACTATCAAAATGTCGAGTACAACATACTCAACAACGTTTGATCACTCGTTCATTTAATCAGACACTCCAAATGCTGAAATTTGGAGTTCCGAAATGTTCTGGTCAGCCATCCCTGTCAATGTAGCATATGACATAGACATGCTACACTGTTTGGAATGGCTATGTCAAAGGTTGCTTAGTTTAATATACCAACCCCGAGATCACTGTACATTGGGGAAAATGCAATTTCCCGGTAATCGCTTGTTGCGATTACTGGGAAATTGCCCATTCCCCAAAGTACAGCGATTACGGAGTTAGTATATTTAGTTAGGGGGGTGTGGGGGGCACAGCCCCCCACATCGGGAGTGTGTGAGGCAAAGCCCCCCACTTTATTTTAAAAGTAGGTGTGCTTGTCAAAGTGTGTTAATGTTTGAATGATGTGAGTGTGTAGGGGTTTGTATGCTTTAGTTGTATGTGTGTGTGTTTTGTATGTTAGTGTAGGGGAATTGTGGGACAAACAAAATCTTTTGATTTTGTTTCTTTCGGGCTTTTAAGGGTTAAAGGTTTTGAACTTACGATCATAATGTTTTGAGTATGTTGTACTCGACATTATGATCATTTGTTCATTAGACATAGACCTGACCAGGCAATATTTTTGTATGTCACCTCTCTTAAAAATGCTGATAATTCATTAAAATCAGGGATAAATTTGCCCAAATAGTTAACTATACCAAGAAAACGCTGTAGGGATTGGACATTTTCAAGGGCCGGCATCTCAAGAATTGTAGCTTGTTTGGAAGGGTCTGGTCATAAGCCTGTACTGGTAAACAAATGACAACTTCTGGTTGCCTGAATTTGCATTTCAGAGGATTAAGCTTAAAATTCACTTCACACGCTCTGTCCAGAACTTTCCTGAGGTTTCTGTCATGCTCTGCTTCATTTTTACCTCCAACCAGTAAATCATCGACTATTTTAGCACACGAATAGCCAGAAAAATTTTGTTCCATTGCACTCTGAAAGACTTCACTGGCAGAATTTATTCCAAAAGGCATAATAAGGAATCTGTATCTACCAAATGGTGTGCTGAATGTAGTCAGTAGTGAAGATTTGCGATCCAGCGTTACTTGCCAAAATGAACACTTTGCATCTAAGACAGAAAAAACAGTGGCATGTTGCATGAGGGTGGCAACTTCCTTGACAGCACATATAGGATGATGAGGTTTCTTTAATGCCTTGTTCAAGTCTATTAGGTCAATGCATATTCTGATTTCTTTTGAAATTTTCTTATGAGCAGTTACCATGGAAGACACCCACTCAGCTGGTTCTTTGGCTGGATAAATCACACCTTGCTGCACCATCTTGTCTAACTGGACATTTGACTTTATCCTGCATAGCTACTTTCATGGAGTACACAAGAAGTTTGCCCATTGCAAACATCAGCATACTTTGAGAAAATAACATCACTGAAGCTGGAACTGGAACATGTGCTTACATGGTGGACTTCTTTGGTAAAAGAAAGCAGTTTCAATCTTAAACTGTCTCTGAGACATAATAATGACTGCACAGATCTTCTGACTACATAAAATTGCAAGCTTTAACTGTTCCCAGCTGAATAACATAAAAGCACTACTGAGCCTTTGGTTGGAAACTCTTCACCTCCATAAGCAACAAGCTTAGCACAATTAGCCAAATTAAGTTGCTCACCAGCTCACACTCTAGCAAATGTTTCTGCTGACATTGCATTACACTTTGAACCAGTGTCTACTTTGAGCTCCCTGGGTTTCCCATTGATAAGGACAATACCAAATACTTTGTTCTTTGCCACCAAATCTACTGCATTAACTGTTTCACTGACCACTGATACACCATCTACGTAGGAAGTAGGGCTGCAGCTTTCTACATGATCAACTTGCTTTTTTGAGTGACCTTTCTTAATAATTGAAAGAGGTTTGTTTGATTTACAAAACTTTTGAAAGTGGTTCCATTTTTTACACTTGTGGCATTGCTGACCAAATGCAAAGGACTTCTCTGTTTTAGAATCATGAGTGTCACCACAATTACGACAGTTAACAATAAGACTTGACTTGGGTTTTGTTGACTCACCCTTACACTGGTGAGCATGTCCGTTTTGCTGAGCTAGGCTTAGAACTTGCTAGAAAGTTACAGAATCTCCCAGGAAAACCTGCATGGGCTGCAGCTGCCATGTGCTTCGGCCTGCTTCTGCTTGCCATGTGCTGCATGCTGTCTATGCTTACTCTAGAGGCTGCTGAAACCATGCTCTTATCACTTGCAAGCATACTTGTGTGCCTTTCTATGAGCTCATGGATTTGACAAATCTCTATAGCTTTACTCAATGTTAAATCACTGTCACGAAGCAAAATCTTTCTCACTGCAGCAGTATTAACACCACACACAAACCTGTCCTTTATCGACTCATCTTTCAAATCACCAAATCTGCATGTTTTAGCCTTATTTCTCAAGTCAGTGATATAAGCTGCAAAAGTTTCACCTGGCTTTTGGTCTCTTGTATAAAATAGGTGCCTCTCTAATGTAACATTTGTCTGGGGGTTGTACATTTCTCTAAATTTATGTTTCAAGCACTCAGAGTCCTCTCTTGATTCAGCCAGTACAACAATATGGCAGTTTTCCTGAATATACTGCTGGTGCATACACAAATGAATGCTCTCTTTCAATGGCCTCTAACCCAGCTAACGTAAGCAAAATGAATGCCCTTTTATGTGCATCTTTGTCAGAAAAAGCTGCTTGGATGAAAATATCATATTCCTGCTCAAATACTCTCCATTTCTCTGAAATATTATGATCAAACACAAGTGGACTGTGTCTGCGAAATGCTTCTGCCATCAACACACAGTAGTGAAGATGGTTGGAATTATGTATGAACATACACACATAAATATATGCCAGAACTTATAATTATGCCCAATAGTACAACAGATTATTTGAAATAACTGCACTTTCCAAATAAGTCTCCATAGCACAAGAACACTTTAAAATCACTGTACTTTGCGAAATCACTCCTTACCAGTGTAAGAAATACTTTGAAATGACTGTACTTTGTATACAAACTGTACAGAGCAGAAGAAGCTCAGAGTAAGAAACATTTCAAAACAAATGCAATTTGCAAATAAACTGTATGCAGCACCTTTCAAAATGGCTGTGCTTTGCGAAACAGCTCTATACAGTGTAAGAAATTCTTTGAAATTGCGGCACTCTGAAAAAATGTACACAGCACAATAAACTTTGTTAAAATAGTTGTACTTTGTACTTTGCAAAATAACTGTACTTTGCACACAGCAAACTTTTTGAAATAACTGCACCATAATAAAGCACTCACTCCGCAAACACTTTGCACACTCTGAGATACTTGGAACAACTCTAGTTATGCTTTGATTGGCTTCAGTCAATGCAAAATAGTAGCTTATGCCCAAAACATCAGTCAATGCAAAATAGTAGCTTATGCCCAAAACATGATCTTTTACTAAAAAACACGCAATTGCCCTGCTCTTTAAACTTACTTTGCCCTTTTATTGTATTCATTATGCACATTTAATCTCTTATCATGCTCATTTACTTTTCTTGTGCTTGTTTTACTTTAAACATGTTCCTTATACAAACAAATCTGCAAATACACAAGACAAATTCAGCAACAACCACAAGTGTAGTATGGACTTTCAAACACCACTCCAGACTTTGTAAAAAAAACACTTTTTTTACAAAGTTTGGAGTGGTGTTTGAAGGTCCCTACTACACCCGTGGTTGTTGATGTTCCTTATACAAACTGGAGGTAATTCTGTACCCCATATAAATATTTTTGATTGTTTTATCAAATATCATGGTTTTGAACACTTTTTCAAATTAAAAATGCATTTTTTGCCTTTTGCTTGATTAATAATGCATTTTGTGCCACTAGTTTGATTAATAACATGTTTTGTGTCTTAGGAATGCTCCATTTCATTTTCTTTGCAAACTAAATCATTGTGCAAGTTTTGGTTACCTGAAGCTCATTTCTGGCACTTTTTGATCATTTGAGTACTGCATCATCCAACCTGCTCAATATACCTTCACTGTCAATTGTGCACCTCATAACTTGAAGAATTTGTACCCTCAGTCCTGATTCTGACACCATGTTGCTTGTCCAGTCAGGATAAAACAGATGAACAGCTGTGGGTTCGGTTCAAGCAGCTTTATTACACATACACACATCAGGACTGAGGCTTAGTAACTTAACCTTAAATAAACTTATAAACAGACTGACTACCACCCTCATACATGTTAACACTCTGGCTGTTCTCTCAAAATGGCACTGTTGCCTACACATGCTCACTATTTATATGCACATACCTACATCCAAAGTGCTTTTTAAAGTTACACCCACACTCTGTTCTACACTAGGTATCACCAGTAAGATGTGTGAGAGCTTACTGTGGCAAAGGTGTTACACTTCAGTTTAACATCACTGGAATATAAACATGTAGAAGGGTGCATTGCACTCAGTTAATTGGTGTGATGAAGACTGTGAACTATAGAGGTATTATGGCCTTTGATGTGGAAGTCCTGCACATATTCAGTAGTTGTGCTACATACAAGGGAGTAGTCACCACTGTAGCCACATGCTGGTGGACATTCCACATACCATCTACCCCATGACACAGGTCTCATACCAATTGCTCTGCTTATAGGGTGTAATGTCTACATTAACATTGGGCTGTGCGTTTGTTATCATAATGTAACAAATCTCCCCATTATTTTGTTTCAACTTATGTATTGTCAGGGCTCTGGCAGCAATCTTTGGTGTGTGTTGATACTATCTACATTATACTAATATCACAGTTGGAGTCAATGATTGCCCACAATCTGTAGTCATCCAGACATCTATTAGGATACAGTATGTGTATGTAATTCTTGAAATGTGTGTCTTAAATAATGGACAGTAAAGGGCCTAGCAGATAGCCCTGATTTATGGATGTGATCACTGGAACAGAGATATAGGTCACTTTGCATGTTTCAGTATATTTAGATGCCACATATGTGATACAGTGCTCTACCCATTTGGTGATATAAGTGTTTATGGCTACATCTGACAGTGTAGATTGAATACTTCAGTGTGGATTTGTTTCAAATGCCTTGGCCTGGTCAAGTTCCACAGGATGATGGTGTTGTCATCATGCATGCCCTTGATGACATCTAATAGATGTAAGAGACATGGATGTAGCATTAACAACTCACACGTGTGTTGCACATAAACATTTAGAGAAGTTCCATGATAACAAGTTGGAGTATCTCACAGATTAGGAGAGTCAGGATGTGTCTATACATGCATGTATCAGGTGCTGCCCCCCAAATCAGATGGATGCATGTTGATGTACTCCCTTCTAAGAGAACATAGTCCTTGCAGAGGGTGTGTTGAAGTGTATACCCAATTGTGTCAGGTAGGTGTATGTTCTGAGCATCGCTATAGGTGATCTGTGATGTTGTCACAGCTCATTGTTTCTGTGTGACAGGCCTGAATAAAGGTAAGGGAGTGCATACTGCCTATCCTGATCTGGCCTAGGATTTGGACACAATTCCTCACTCAGGTAACTTTGAGAAACTCTCTCAGCTGGGGATTAACCCTTGCATCTCTAGATGGTTAAACAATTGTCTCATCGACAGAACACATGCTGTGAAAGTTTGTGAATCAACCTCTACCAATAAAGCTGTCATCACTGGCATACCCCAAGGATCTGTGCTTGACCCTTTACTGTTTGCCGTCTATTTCTCGACAGTCCAGGCTAAAGTATATGGCCTCTGCCTTACCATGTTTGATGATTCTTGCATATTGGGTGCAATCACTGAGTCCACCAATGATAATACCATACCATGGGATGGATTAACACAGACAAATTACTCATGCCAAAGCCACACAGTCTACAAATACATGCAGTGGCCTTCTGCAAAGTGGAATTCCACACTAATTACAGCATTGGCAACACTTTCCCTATGCTGAAACACAGTTGTGCAAGACCTGGGAACACATGTAGATAGCAATCTGATCTTCGACCACCAAGTGTCCATAGTGGTATGTAAAGGGTATGTCATACACCTCATAAGTCAGGCCATCGTATCCAGATCTGAGAATGATATAACTGCACTGTATTCACACTACAACAGAACACTAATAGATTATAATGCTCCCTTTTGCATGTACCTCACCAGACACCTGCAGCAGTGGGAGAGGCCACAGGGGTTTCTCAACAAGAAAATACAGTCACTAAAAACCATGCCATGATGTATGTGGATAGACTGAAAGTACTGTCACTGCAATATGTATCATATAGGAAGAGAAGACTTGTGCCTGGCCTCTGACACTGCCCTGATCGGAGTACTGCTCATCCGCAAATCCATTATAACTGATGACATCAGCAGAGTCTAGTAAGAGGAAGATGGTTATAGCTGTGTCCCACAGGTTGTTGTAAAATGCTATCTCTAATATCAAGCAAGTGCACACACAAACACATCCCAATTGATTGCAGTGAGAACAGAACCCCTAACTAAAGGTATACTGACTAGAGAACTATGTATTTAAGTCAAGTGCCACAGCTCAAGTCTGACTTGGAGAGTGTCAGACAATGGTTTAGAGGTGATGACATCAGCAGTGACTGCTGAGGAGAATATGGTAATAGCAGTGTCTCACATGCTGGTGTAAAATGCTCTCTGAAATGTCAAGCAAGTGCATAAACAGACACACATCCCAGTTGACTGCAGTGAGAACAGAATCCATACCTATCTAAGTAAACTGATTAGAGAAGTCTGTATTTTAGGCAAAAGTCACAACTCATGTCTGATTTGGAAAGTGTCAGACAACAGTTTATAGGTGATGGCATCAGTAGTGCCTGATGAGGAGAAAATGGTAATGGCAGTGTCCCACATGCTGGTATAAAATTGTCTCTGTAATGTCAAGCAAGTGCACTAGCACACACGCACCATGGGCACCCACAGGCAGGTGCAAGGGGGTGCACTTGCACCCCCCTGGAATGGGTGGGTGGGCAGGAGATTAATTTTCTTTTAATAACCAAAAAAAAAACATTTTTAAGGAAGTTCTTCTTTAAGAACGGTCTCATAGCTTGCTGGTCCGGTCGCATCACATCTGTGCATGCAGACGTCCTGTTTCTCTTCACCCGCGCTATTTGAAATTACTGTTCATGTTGTTTGGTAAGGGAATTGTGTTGAATGCTGCAGTAAGTAAGGGAATTCCTCACCCACTCTATTTCGCTATTGCTTTTGCTTCTCTTCACGTCAAGTCAGGTAAGGGAATTTAGTTGCACACAACACTATGTACACATAGAAGGTATTCTGAGACATTTGCTGTGTCATGGCACAAAATTAAATATTAATGATTCTGTGTTGTGCTGTGCTTTGATGGTTCCATTAAGTTGCCATTGGTTTTACAAGGAAGCAAGGGAATATGCAACATTTCTGTGGCAGAAGTGACTTGAAAATGTCTTCTTCCAGCTATCAGTGATTATGCTAATACTCTAAATGTTTCAGTATGTGCCTGTCTAATACACTTGCAGGTGGTTTGTTCTGCCAGTAATGCTGTATATAAAACAACTTTGTCAAAATGCATAGTCTGTTTTTTAACTTAACATAGTGAGTAACATACTATTGATAACTCTGAACTATAATATATTATTACTGGTAATGACATTATTCCTATGTGTCTTACATGTATAAAGATATAAAGATTTAACTTTATAACTTGAGAAATAGCTCTGATCATTATATCATTTTAGCATTTCATGATGTAAACCCTAGCTCTCAAAGAATTTTAATTATCATCATGTCACTGATTTAAATATTTCACTTCCCATATTAGGGAAAAAGGACTACAAGACTGTTCTGTAAAGAAAGACCTAGAAAGCACTATATCCATTTTCTCAGCCTGTTCCTCTTTCCTTTCAGCATGTATGAGTCATGAGCATGTACATTTCTAATGCACCGTGACTGTGTTTGTATGTTTGTAAGAAGGAGGTATGCCTTCATCCTGCTGCTTCCACACATCTCTAAAGTGGGGAATATCTTTTCCTACTACCATATCATGAGTTAAATTGAGTACTACAGCAAAAAGATGAACTACCTTACCAAATGCGGTTTGTATTCCTTGCTGTGTAATGAGATATTGTTTCTCATCCCCATGAATGGATGCTACTATAATAGTTTTGATAGTAAGGCTTTTCTTTTACATACACACTTCCCCTTTATCAGCATGACCATACTGCCTGAATCTAGCAGTCCTTGCATCTCTATGCAAATATTTAAAGCTTTGCATCTACTTAAGTTTGCTACAGTACAGTAACAGGATGCAGATTCATTTATTATAGCAAATAATTTATTGTACTCCCCAGACATGGCATTATTAATAGCAAGCTTTTCTGAGGTTGTAGTTTCATAGGTATAATAAATTACTGCTACAAGGGTGTAAGTGGATATAATGAACATTACATTTTCTCCTTAGATAATCCAATCACTATATTCCCAGCAAAAGTATCATCATAATTGTAAAGATCATAATTATATATATATATATATATATATATATATATATATATATATATACACATATTCAGTGTAGATTTTTAAATGTTTATGATGTATTACTAAAGAAAGGAGCATGATTAATATTTATGAGACACTTCACCCAAATAGATTAAATAATTAATTAGTAATGGCATTTAAAATATAACAATATTATGAAATGGAATTTGTACCTATTAATTGGGTTAATATTTATTTATTCATTCATTCATTCATTCACCTATTTGAGTTTATTTGAGAGATTTTTTGTACTTGTTTAATTAATCTCACTATTAGGCTTTAGCTTGTTTAATTTTGTCATCTGCTGGTCTGTTCCCATGGAATTCCTAGCAGTATTTAATGTACATGATTTAAATATAGTTTTACATGTTTGTAAAAGTATAAATCAGTTTTACAACTTTGTAAGGGCATAAATCAAGGTGCCAGTTAATTTTAAAAATTTTTAATAAAGGTTATTTATATATATGTTAGTTTGCTTTATTTATTTTACTTCATGTATATTTCAGAGAAACAGTTTGTGTAATTGTCTAATCTCACTATTAGCTTATTTAATTTCTGATTACTTTCTGATTGTTTCCTCTGGATTTCTTAGCAAACAAACAGCAATGTGCTGACCTGGTGGTTAATAGTGCCACATTAACCGAACCTGGCAAAATATGGAGCCTGTTAGCTGACAAACTCAGGTTCACCCTTACCCTTCTCTCACTCACAACCATCCTCCAAGAAATACCCTCAAACATAACCCCTCCAATTATAGTTTGGGAGCATGTACTGGCTGTGCTCATGAATTACAAGAATACAGCATCAATGGGCTTTGATAACATCTCAGGATTCCTCCTTCACAGTCTAAAATACAACTTATCAAGACCCCTGGAGTCACTATTTAACTATAATCTTAAAACAAGCTTTGTGCTATGAGAACAGAGGACTGCAATGGTCACCTCCCTTCATAAGGGAGGACTGTCAACAGATCTTGGAAATTTCAGACCCATCAGTCTGACTAATATTATTTGAAAAGCCATGGAAATAATTATGACTGAAATCATCCATAAGGACATAGGGGACCTCCAAACATTGGTTTCATCCCAATTTGGTTTTGTCAAAGGAAGGTCATGCTTTCTTATTCTGTTATTCTGATGGACTTCTTTGAAAAGACGAGTATGGCAGTGGATGAGAAAAAGTGGTGCATATTGCCACGTAGATCAGTCTAAAGCATTTGATGCCATAATCCCCTCTGGCATTGTCAACAAATTAATGGAACTAGGCATAATCCACTCACAACACACTGGATAGCTAGCTGACTTATGGATAGGATTAGTGAGACCTCCTCCACAAAGAGGCCAGTCACAAGTGAAGTCTCTCAAGGTTCTGTACTGGGTCCTCTCTTCTTTGGCATCTAAATCTTGGGAGTCAAAGCCAATGCCTGAGGCCTCTAGCTGACCAGTTTTGCAGATGATTGCAAACTGGGAGCAATCATTAAATCCCCTCAAGATGAGAACACCCTTCAGGAAGTTCTAACAGAGGTACACGCAAGGGAACAAAGCGATGACTTAATACTCAATGCTAAGGAATGCATTATAGGGCATTTTGGGAAGTCAACTATACCAGGTAACAATGTCACCAATAAAATAACTTTAAAAGTTGATTCACTAGTCAGGGATCTGGGAACTCATGTAGCTAGTAACATAACATTCAATCAACATGCATCCAAGGTAGTAAAAAAAATCCTTCTGTGTTGCTGACCTTATAAGTAAGGGCAAGACATCTAGGTTCAGAGAGGTCATCACACTGCTGTACTTCACTGTCATCAGACTCATCATAAAACATAATGCACCCTTTGGTATATACTTGACCAGACACATGCAGCAACTGAAATGTTCACAAAGGTTCCTTACAGAAAACACAGGGAGTAAAACACAAAGTGCTATGCTGATTGTCACAAAGCCCTGCCTCTTTTCTCAGCATCATACACACTACATTGATCTTTACCTGGCATAGATGGTATCCCTGGACCCTGTTTTGATGAATGTTTTCCACATCCGCAAAACAAGCAGCATCAGAACTGCTAGAACAAAAGACCTACATTTTTCTTGCAACATAAATTGGACATTTTGGAGACAGATAGTTTTCCCAGAGAAGTCTCATTCTCTGTAACAGGCTTTCCATCCATGTGAAGCAGAGTTCCTTCCTAACCTTACTTAAGTGCAACAATGGATAGGTAATCGGAAATTCAACCCCTGGTCTGGCACCTATGTCTTTCAGGGATAGAGGCAGTCAGCAATTCAGGGATAGAGGCAGGCAGCAAATCACCCTATACACACACACACACACACACACACACACACACACACACACACACACACACACATATATATATATATATATATATATATATATATATATATATATATATATATATATATATATATATATATATATATATATATGTATACAGGTGTACTTCACATGACCTAAAACTCATTTGACAGAATTTCATTTGACTGAGACCAAATTACCTAATTTTCAAAATTCTGAAAACTCATTTGACTGAATCTCATTTCAATGAATTTTAAGCTATAAACATGATGTGGGTTTCGCTTCACATGTGACTTGCTTGTGATAAAACGAATTATTGTAACTTACAATGCTGACTGTCAGAATACCAACAGTCATGTAGAAGGTTGTGTTGTAGTGTTTCTAAGTGTGGGTATGTCTCTTTACATTTTTAAGGGAAGTATCTAAAGTAATTTGGCAGATGTTCCCAGCAGCAGTGACAGTGTGTAGAGTACTTTAAGGCAAGTAAAAGGTATATGCCCTTTTCCCCACTCTAGTGCATTTCTGCAGTTAGTATATATAGATGGGGGGTATGTGGTGCATAGTTGCCCACATACTTTGGTTTTATATTGTCCAGTTTCTGTTAAGAGGGTAGGTAAGTAGTGTTTAAGTTCTGGAAATAGTCATTGGTGTTGTAAGTGTGCATGTCTATGGCTTAAAATTTATTATTTGAAATTCAGCAATGGAAGTTTTTGGTGAAAGGATATTCAGTCAATAATAGTGTGTATGAAATACAGCCAGAACTGTTTCTGAAATATTAAATAGTGTCACACTTTTTCTATCCCCACCTCTTGTTGTCTTCCTTTTGTTTTGCATTGCAGCACATTAGTTAACATGTGCTGTCAAATGTACATCTAGTACTAACACATGAATTGCTCATTACAAATTAATCTGTTTTTGATGGCCATAATAAAAGGTATATTTTATTTTAAATACATATGGCTGAAATTCACTCTCATGTGAGTACAAGGTTGTGACAGACACATACTGCCCCTTATGTCTCAATATCGGAACCATCATCTGTGACCTTGCCACAAACTAAGTAACAACCTAGTTGGTGATTTAACAGTGAGCATTATGATACCACCTTTGAGCTTAATTGGGTTTCAATGTAGAAATGTTTATTTTATCCAAATACTGACAGTGTCCATAAGTAAATCACCTTGATGTTCATATTTTTGATAATGGCTTTTGTGTAACTACATGTTGAGCCATATATCACTTTCAGTAATCACTCATGTATCCTTCCACATGGACACATGTAGCTAAACAGTATGCCAGTGAGTAACATTCATTAAGTTCCTATACAGACTTGATAACTCAACAAAATGACTCTGAGATGGGTGTGTGTGTGTGTGTGTGTGTGTGTGTGTGTGTGTGTGTGTGTGTGTGTGTGTGTGTGTGTGTGCATATCTATCTACCTGTCTATCTATCTATCTAGTCTATATTGTATAGTCAATTCTCAGCATTTTGACTTTTTAATAGTTGAATCTCTAAAATATTAACAATGACAACATTAAACTGTCATCAAAATTAAGACACAATCAAACAAACAAAAATGTCTTTTGTTAGAGGACAAGCAACTCTGGGTATCCCACACATGCCTTTACTAAGCATTCCAAGTCCAAGACTGCTCAACACTTAAAAAGAAAATAAATCCTTACCCAGCTGCTAATTCCAGGCAGTATAAATGAATCACACAGATTCACTTATACGGATAAAACAAACAGGATGCAGATGGTTGTGTAGCCTACAAGCATAAATTAAATGCAATTTAAAATATTGCAGACTATGCTACAAATCAACTATCTGCATCTAGTCTTTATAATAGTCTTTTTATATATTATATAGAGAGTGTTAAAGGCTACTGTGTTTTGTAACCAATATACCTTGCAAGTTCAAACCCTAATCTGTACCTCTTCTCTTAAAAAGGTCTTGTCCAGTCAAGACCACAGTGAATTTATGAATGCCTATCAGATTCTCAAGGCCCTCTATTAAGAAGGATAGTCTGTGGGGCTCAATAAACATCTTTGTGTAGTGAGCAGCAGCAGTGATTACGTATTCATGCAGCACACCACGTCGAAACATAAACGAGTGTGGTTTCATGGCCAGCAATGGTATTGCCAGCCAGGAAACCTTGTAAAGCAACACAAATCGCAAACTTGTTTATCGTATAACAAACTAGCTTAGCGGGATTGCACACAATGCAACAATGATTACCAGGATTTAGCTTATAGTAATGTATATGGTCCAAACACAGTACAGGCAAAGTACAAGGTGCAGAGTATTGTGAAATCCCATTCCAGACATTCTGTACAAAAGTTGTTTAATTGATCTGTAAGGGTACATGGACTGCCATTTAAAATAAACAGCCAGGGAAAGTGTGTGAAAAGAATAGGGATGCACAGATGAATTACAGGAATGAACACAGGGAAAGAGGACAGGTGAAACATTGTAACGTACAGCAGATGAGGGCATGTAAATGGAAGACAGTTGTAACAGAAACACTAATCACATATCAACATGATATAGTATGGACTTCACAGTGAAAATTTATATTTTGTGACTGTCAGACAAGGTAACATAATAATGGAGAAGATGTCTCTATGAGCTAGCCATCCTGCCAAAAGCAATGGGGAAGACATCAATTACGAATGATATATAAAATCAAATTGGTTTATATTGCGAAGCAGTGCAAACTGATTTGCCTGAATATGAGTGTAATATTAGCAGAGTTCTTCAACAAGTGGGATACAGTTACAGGCTCATGGACAGCAGTAAAAGGAGCACACACAATCATGGACAATATTAGAAGAGTACCACCATTAATCACATGTCTTTGACATAACATATGTGATTCTGAGTGACCATAGATGGTTCTGCACAAACACACTTGTATAAATATTATGACATGTCAGCAATCTATGAGGGTACTCAAGCACAACATCATGGCACTGTAACATCTGCTGAAGGTGTTAGGAGGGACACCGCTTGATCTATATGTGACATTATGATCACTACAGGCTAGTTGACTGGTGTGCATGACATACACACTCACACACACACACACACACACACACACACACACACACATATACATATATATATATATATATATATATATATATATATATATATATATATATATATATATATAAAAACACAATCCACACTGTCAGGAATGTAACCCATGCCATTAATGTCATTAAACAACTATGTATGTACTGTGTCCATCACCAGAACAGGTATCACATATGTATCACCTTGATGTGTTCCACACCATCAGACAGTAATGCTTATGTAACAAAAAGGATACCTAGGTGTTGCTCTCATCTGGTCAAGATAAAACAGACAAACAGTTGTGGATTCGGTTCAAGCAGCTTTATTACACATAAACACAGCAGGATTGAGGCTTAGTAACTTAAACTTAAAAAACAGTATAAACAGTCTGACTACCACACTCATACATGTTAACACGCTGGCTGTTCACTCAAAATGGCACTGCTGCCTGCACATTCTCACTATTTAGATGCACAAGCCTACATCTGAAATGCTTCTTAAAGTTACACATACACGCTCTCTGTTCTTTATCCTCCCTCTTTGAGAAACAGATCACATACCAAATGACAGTATTCAATGACATGCAATTACACAGAAATGATCTTTTGACATGCAGTTATACAGAACTAATTCTTTTACATGCAATCATACAAAATTAGACACATATAAAACAATCATGTCCAGGTTGCTGTGTATTTTACACTAGGTCTATAAATACGACCTGATCATGTAACATAAAAATCAGAACTGGATCTAGCAATGGGGACTGTCTTCAAGGAATTTTGAACTTTGGGGACATCTGTGACATCATCAGGAATGGGAATGGATACTGAGACATGTTCTTCAGTATGAACATTGTCAGGGTTGCTCTGAGATGTAGTCTCTGTATCACAGGTACGATGCTGCAATATCATTTCAGACACCAGAAGAAGATGTCTACAGTTTCTCCTGTATTCTATACCTTCAGATTCCACTAAGTAGGCTCTCGGCTCAGCACATATGCCTCTCACTTGACCAATTCGACCAAAGCCTTTCACCTTTTGCATCCTTACTGTCTCTCCTTTTTTTCTATGGACGAAAAAATCTGCTTGTTTTATCATATTTGGACTTCTGAAAGGAATGCTTCTTAAAGATTTGGGCTTTAATTGCGCTGTTGTTTTTAGCATTAGGCACCAACAAACTATAACTGATAGGCAAGGTCATTCTGGTTTGCCTAGATAGAAGTCTCTGAGAAGGCGAGCCTAGTATGAGATCGGTATTGCCATGCTTTGACCTTTCTAGTAATTGCTTTGTACTCTGTACAGCACATTCAGCAAGGCTGCTTGACTGTAGGTATTCCAGACTACTAGTAACATGTATAAAGTCCCACTCTTTTGCAAATTTCTGAAACAATTGACTGGTAGACTGGGTACTGTTGTCAGAAATAACTTTGTGTGGACTACTATGGACTGAAAAATGACATTTCATCTTAGTAATAACAGCACTGAACATTAGGTTATGTAAATCAATCTCAAACCAATTCGAATAAGAGGCTACCAACACTAAGTAATGTTGATTATTCCACTCAGATATGTCAGTGGCGACTGTTGCCCAAGGTAGTTCAGGAAACTGGTTTAGCTGAAGTGGCTCTTTTTGCAAAGGCAGTTTAGTACTATTGCATACTGAACAAGATAAAAGCAGTTTATCAATGTCTTTTGATAGAGAAGGCCAAAATACTAGTTCTCTCACCCTTCTTTTGGTAGCTTCAGAACCTGGGTCGCCATGATGAAAAATCTGAATGTATTCAAGTTGTGAAGGAGTAGGAACAATAACTTTTGGACCTTTGAAAATGATACTATCTTCCATCAGCATCTCATCTCTGTATGGAAAATAAGGTTGTACTTCAGGCGGTATACAAGATTGCTTTGATGGCCATTCAACACTAATGAAGTGGTTGAGCTTCTGCAAAATTGGATCAGTCGTTGTATGTTCTCTTAGCTCATCAAGTTTTGTGGTAGAAAAATTATGCACTTCCATGACATCAAAGTCAAAATTCTCTGCATTAAGCTGTTCTGTAGTATTTCTGGGCAATCTGGATAGGCTATCAGCCAGATAAAGAAGTCTGCCTTTTGTGTAGACAATTTTGAAGTTTTACTTTTCTAATCTGAGCATCATTCTTTGCAGTCTTGCTGGAGTGGTATGCACAGGCTTCTTTAAAATAGTGACTAGAGGTTGATGGTCAGTTTCGACTTGGATAGCTCAGCCATAAATATAATCATGGAACTTTGAGCATGCAAACACAATTGCCAAAAGTTCCTTCTCAATTTGAGCATACTGCATCTCAGTTTGGGTAAGAGTTCTAGATGCATAGGCAACAGTTCTGCCCTTTTGAAGAATAACTGCACCAAGACTGAACTTAGAAACATCACAGGAAAGAACTACTGGTTTGTGGACATCATAGTATCTCAGTGTAGGTGGGTTGGCAATTTGCTGCTTGAGGTTATCAAATGCTCTCTGATGTTGTTCTAACCATGACCAGGCAGGTCTATATTAAATGAACAAACTATCAAAATGTCGAGAACAACATACTCGACAATGTTTGATCATTCATTCATTTAATCGGACACTACAAATGCTGAAATTTGGAGTTCCGAAATGTTCTGGTCAGCCATCCCTGTCAATGTAGCATGTGACGTAGGCATGCTGCACTGTTTGGAATGGCTATGTCACAGGCTGCTTACTTTAATATACCAACCCCGAGATCACTGTACATTGGGGAAAGGGCAATTTCCCGGTAATTGCTTGTTGTAATTACTGGGAAATTTACCATTCCCCAAAGTACAGTGATCACAGAGTTAGTATATTTAGTTAGGGGGGTGTGGGGGGCACAGCCCCCCACATCGGGAGTGTGTGGGGCAAAGCCCCCCACGTTATTTTAAAAGTAGGTGTGCTTGTGTAGGTGTGTTAATGTTTGAATGATGTGAGTGTGTAGGGGTTTGTATGCTTTGGTTGTATGTGTGTGTGTTTTGTATGTTAGTGTAGGGGAATTGTGGGACAAACAAAATCTTTTGATTTTGTTTCTTTCAGGCTTTTAAGGGTTAAAGGTTTTGAACTTACGATCATAATGTTTTGAGTATGTTGTACTCGACATTATGATCGTTCGTTCATTAAACATAGACCTGACCAGGCAACATTTTTGCATGTCACCTCTCTTAAAAATGCTGATAATTCACTAAAATCAGGGATAAATTTGACAAAATAGTTAACCATACCAATGAAATGCTGTAGGGATTGGACATTTTCCAGGGCTGGCATCTCAAGAATTGCAGCTTGTTTGGAAGGGTCTGGTCATAAGCCTGTAGTGGAAAGCAAATAACATACATAAGTAACTTCTGGTTGCCTGAATTTGCATTTCAGAGGACTAAGCTTAAAGTTCACTTCACAAGCTCTGCCCAGAACTCTCCTGAGGTTTCTGTCATGCTCTGCTTCACCTTTACCTCCAACCAGTAAATCATCGACTATTTTAGCACATGGATAGCCAGAAAAATTTTGCTCCATTGCACTCTGAAAGACTTCACTGGCAGAATTTATTCCAAAAGGCATCCTGAGGAATCTGTATCTACCAAATGGTGTGCTGAATGTAGTCAGTAGTGAAGATTTGCGATCCAGCATTACTTGCCAAAATGAACTCTTTGCATCTAAGCAGAAAAAACAGTGGCATGTTGCATGAGGGTGGCAACTTCCTTGACTGTACATATAGGATGATGAGGTTTCTTTAATGCCTTGTTCAAGTCTATTAGGTCAATGCATATTCTGATTTCTTTTGAAATTTTCTTATGAGCAGCTACCATGGAAGACACCCACTCAGCTGATTCTTTGGCTGGATAAATCTCACCTTGCTGCACCATCTTGTCTGACTGGACATTGGCTTTATCCTGCATAGCTTCATGGAGTACACAGTTGGAAGTTTGCCTAGCTTGTCATCGAAAACATAAGCATACTTTGAGAAAATAGCATCACTGAAGCCGGAACTGGAACACGTGCTTACATGGCGGACTTCTTTGGTAAAATAAAGCAGTTTCAATCTTAAACTGTCTCTGAGACATATTAATGACTGCACAGATCTTCTGACTACATAAAATTGCAAGCTGTAACTGTTCCCAGCTGAATAGCATGAAAGCACTACTGAGCCTTTGGTTGGAATCTGTTCACCTTCATAAGCAACAAGCTTCGCACAATTAGCCAAATTAAGTTGCTCACCAGCTCTAGCAAATGTTTCTGCTGACATTACATTACACTTTGAACCAGTGTCTACTTTGAGCTTCCTGGGTTTCCCATTGATAAGGACAATACCAAATACTTTGTTCTTTGCCACCAAATCTACTGCATTAACTGTTTCACTGACCACTGATACACCATCTACGGAGGAAGTAGGGCTGCAGCTTTCTACATGATCAACTTGCTTTTTTGAGTGACCTTTCTTAATAATTGAATGAGGTTTGTTTGATTTACAAAACTTTTGAAAGTGGTTCCATTTTTTACACTTGTGGCATTGCTGACCAAATGCTAAGGACTTCTCTCTTTTAGAATCATGAGTGTCACCACAATTACGACAGTTAACAATAAGACTTGACTTGGGTTTTATTGACTCACCCTTACACTGGTGAGCATGTCCGTTTTGCTGAGCTAGGCTTAGAACTTGCTAGAAAGTGAATCTCCCAGGAAGACCTGCAGGGGCTGCAGCTGTCATGTGCTTAGGCCTGTTTCTTCTTGACATGTGCTGCATGCTGTCTATGCTTACTCTAGAGGCTGCTGAAACCATGCTCTTATCACTTGCAAGCATACTTGTGTGCCTTTCTATGAGCTCATGTATTTGGCAAATCTCTATAGCTTTGCTCAATGATAAATCACTGTCATGAAGCAAAATCTTTCTCACTGCAGCAGTATTAACACCACAGACAAGCCTGTCCTTTATCGACTCATCTTTCAAATCACCAAATCTGCATGTTTTAGCCTTATTTCTCAAGTCAGTGATATAAGCTGCAAAAGTTTCACCTGACTTTTGGTCTCTTGTATAAAATAGGTGCCTCACTAATGTAACATTTGTCTGGGGGTTGCACATTTCTCTAAATTTATGTTTCAAGCACTCAGGGTCCTCTCTTGATTCAGCCAGTACAACAATATGGCGGTTTTCCTGAATATACTGCTGGTGCATACACAAATGAATGCTCTCTTTCAATGGCCTCTGACCCAGCTAACATAAGCAAAATGAATGCCCTTTTATGTGCATCTTTGTTAGAAAAAGCTGCTTGGATGAAAATATCATATTCCTGCTCAAATACTCTCCAATTCTCTGAAATATTATGATCAAACACAAGTGGACTGTATCTGCGAAATGCTTCTGCCATCAACACACAGTAGTGAAGATGGTTGGAATTATGTATGAACATACACACATAAATATATGCCAGAACTTATAATTATGCCCAATAGTACAACAGATTCTTTGAAATAACTGCACTTTCCAAACAAGTCTCCGTAGCACAAGATTACTTTAAAATCACTGTACTTTGCGAAATCACTCCTTATCAGTGTAAGAAATACTTTGAAATGACTGTACTTTGTGAACAAACTGTACAGAGCAGAAGAAGCTCAGAGTAAGAAACATTTCAAAACAAATGCAATTTGCAAATAAACTGTATACAGCACCTTTCAAAATGGCTGTGCTTTGTGAAACAACTCTATACAGTGTAAGAAATACTTTGAAATTGCGGCACTCTGTGAAAAAATGTACACAGCACAAGAAACTTTTTCAAAATGGTTGTACTTTGACTGTACTTTGCAAAATAACTGTACTTTGCACATGGCAAACTCTTTGAAATAACTGCACCATAATAAAGCACACACTCCATAAACACTTTGCACACACTGAGATACTTTGAACAACTCTAGTTATGCTTTGATTGGCTTCAGTCAATGCAAAATAGTAGCTTATGCCCAAAACATCAGTCAATGCAAAATAGTAGCTTATGCCCAAAACATGGGGCTGGATTCACAATGGCTTGCACGGAGTCTACGAGTAGAGTAAGACTCCATGCAGCCATCATGTCCGACGAGTGATCAAGGAACAGCCTGTAGGGGCGTGTAAGGGAGCTCCTAAAACGTCTCCTACACGGACAGGGCTGGGATATGCAAATTACTTCACTTACAGCTGAAAGGCATGCAAATGAGGTAAATTTGCAATCCAGGAAGCACAAACCTGTCCGAGTAAGAGATGTGTTAGCTGCAGAAATGTAATCAGTTGACAACTGAGTACCGTTCTGCAAATAGCACAATGGAGTCTTGTCAGCTCCAAATAAAGGTGGCATATGGTTGAGGAAGCATGTCAATGGCCAAATATACGGCCATTGGAAAGTTTCCCAGATGCAAATTTAAAATAAAAATAATTCTTTTTTTTCGGCGATTTCCTGTGTTTAAGTGTAGCGCAGCGCCGCGCAAATGGGGTGCGCTATAAAAATCATAAAATAAGACAATAAAAGCCACAAACATGGAATTTATGAAAATTTTTAAATGACAGTGTAAGAGAATAGCAGGCTGAAGACAACATGGCCACCGAGTAGGGGTTGCTAAGGGGAGAAGCCCAGTCTAAGACATGTAACCAAGCATTAGCAGGCAATCCTATGTAAATGAGTGTTAGGATAGTGAATCACACTTTTACATAGCAAATGAGCACAGTCAGTGGAGTGTAGGAGAAGGATATGGGGAGGAACAGAGTAGGAGATAGGTGACATCACCAGGGGGGTATGTATAGGTTCATAGGTTCATAGGTTCATACTAGGCTATCTGCCCAAGGGCATTTATAAGCCTAGCCCATAGTTATTTGGCTTTCGCCACCCCTTTAGTTTGACTAAAAATAAATATGCCTATTATTTTGCTTGCCTCTGTCAAGCAGTGACACACTGAAGTAATGGGAGGTATCTGCAATCCCCCCCCATTGGTTGGTCAAGATTCCTCTTGAACCCAAAGGGCAGCAGTGCTCTGCCTCCATGTACCAGGATTTTTTTCCACAGCATAGGGTCTCGTCTGGGTGATGAATCTGTGTCCCTCAGCATGTTCTATATACCGTGTTCCAAGGGTTAAGTCTCTCTCCGCCCTTGTGGTTCTGAATCTTCTTTTTTTTTGAGGTGAAGCATATTCATCAAATCAGGGTTTGACATTATATATGTCACAGGTGGTCACTGAGAGAGAGGCGTTATGAGACTGAATGAGGCTGGAGTTCTTTCCAGTCGGGCAGTATAAATAATAATTTGAGACCCTTTTTTTATTTTGGTGAGGAACAACTTACTTTTCCAGCTGCTGCAGGTGTCGGGTCAGGTCGGGTCAGATCAGATCGGGGCATTGTACTCAATCATATGGGTAATGAGTGATGAGTGAGGGGGACGGATGACACTCCCTTGAATTAGATGGTCCTCATCGATCAGGTCAGCATCAGGTATGGTTGGTTAACTAGTTTTTCTACAACAGAGTCAATGATGAAGGTCACCAGCCTAGATTGTCCCCCTGTGATGACTTCTTCTTCGCTCTGTGGATCTCTTACCTATATATGGGCTAGCCACCTTCTTGTTGTTTTCCTGAAGGGTATTTTCCATTTTTTCTTGGCATTTTAACTCCTTGCCATAGCTCTGGCACCAATTATCCATTTCTGTGAGGCCCTTCATTTCTGTGAGCTGTGTTTTTTGTTTTTGACTATAGGCGTGCAGTGCAGTCGTCACCATGAAGCTTTGTCAATCCCTGTCCCTTGTGTGTTTGCTTGTCGAGAAGTTTGCTAGATGCGAACAAAAGTAGGGTTTGCCCTGTGGGATACCACTTATGACAGGTTTTTTAGGTTTTCTGACATGGCTCCAGCAGCTCCTCTGACCTGGAGGTTCTGTCATAACCATCTTGTTTCTGTCACTTAGCCAGTTTGCAGATCCATTTTGTGATGAGTTTTTCGATGATACCTGGATAGGGTTTTGTCGATCCTAGAGTGTGGGTAGTGGCTGAGGCCAGCTCATTGGACTGCCTTTCCATCATGGATGGCCTTGGCCTCTGTAAAAGAAAAGTCCACAAGTTTACAAAAGCAAACCTGGTTTAATCTAAAAAGGAAAAGTCTAAATTGAAAAAGTCTGCAAGTTCCTGATCCAAAGTATTTTGAGCTCCATTATGCTCATCTCCATGGCTTTGCAGATAATCCCACAGGCTTGTGTTGGAGACGGGCATTAGCCAGGTCGACAGAGGCAGGCAGCAGGGGATGGGACCACAGTACGCCTGATGTGACCCTTGCTATGAAGGTAGTGAAGCTCATTGGAGCACAGTGGCATGTGTTAGCTGTCAGTTAGACATCATGGAAAGAGGTGTGTCAACAGGTATGCCCGGGAAAGCCAAGAAATGGAAGGTGTATACTGTGGATAACAGCAAAGTTTTTTGCTGAATGGGTATGCATGTGTGTGTGCGCCTGTAAACTCGAGTAAGACAGAGTGCGTGCGTGGAAGCATGAGTGCGCACATTTAAGCTGGAGTAAGCATGTATAAGGCTGTTGGAAGACCTGTATGCGCGTTTGCGCTGGTGTGCGCACGTTTTAACCTGAATAAGCAAGTTTTAGTCTGTCTAAGCATGTGTGCACGCATGTGAGCTGCTGTGAGTGTGTTTGCACTTGTATGCGCGTCGCTCCCCTGAGGAAACAGAAAGGAAAAAGGAAGCACAACAAATAGTTGGAAGCTACCAGGGAATACTAGTAGAGCTAGCAGGTGCAAACAATCAGAATCAGGCAATTACACAGGCAGAACACTAGCCCAGCCCAGCACTTAAAACTCTGCAAACAACAGTGCAGTTTGTTTCTCTCAAGAGACACTGCAACACTGGAGTAAGCTACTAGAAGTGAAAACTGAAAATGCTACACTCAGACAAAAAATGCTAGGGGCTGCCATTGCTGTTATAAGGCAACATATGCAACATGCTGAGGGTGGTGACATTGCAAATGCTGCCGAACAACCCACAGTGAGGAGCTGGAGAAGAGTGTACAGTCCCATGGTCACCTACCAGGGGTTACATGAGCTGGAGATAGTGGACCGCTATAGAGTGGACAGAGACCTCCTGCAGCAAATTGTTGAGCTGTGCATGCCACACCTCACACACAGAACCAACAGAGGGGAACCCTTCCCAGTGGAAACCAAGGTATGTGTTAGCCTAAGAATACTAGCAACAGGTACCTTTCAGAGACCAACTGGTGATATGATGGGGATATCACAGGCATCAGCATCCAGGGTACTGCACCAGTTCCTGGATGCCATGTCAGCACATGTTGGTGATCATGTACATTTCCCCAATTCCTGTGAGGTATTGGACAGCAATATGTGTCTCTTCCAGCAAATAGCAGAATACCCTGAGGTAGTGGGTGCAATACACTGCACGCATATACTCATCAAAGCACCAGCTGGTGAGCGGGGTAGGGCATACATTAACCGCAAGGGCTTCCCCTCCATCAACTGCCAGGTTGTGTGTGATGCCCAGGGTATAATAATGAATGTGTGTGCTGGCTGCCCTGGAAGCTACCATGATTCCCATATCTGGCATCTGACGCAGCTGTACCAGGCATTTGCCAATGGGGACATCCCACATGGCTATGCACTTGAGCCGTGGCTGATGACACCCTTCAGAAACGCACACACACCTGAACAGGAATGCCATAATGAGGCACACGCACAAACACGAAATGTAATCGAGCGTGTGTTTGTGTTGCTTAAGTCATGGTTCCGGTGCCTGGACATATCTGGTGGAGCCTTGCAATACTCACCAACTACATGTACCCAAATTGTCATGGTATGTGCTATGCTACATAATATGATTCTGCAAAAACAGCTGCAGCAGGACCAGCATAGGCCTGGGCCAAACAGCCCCCCACCAGTGCCAAGGCCATCACAGGCAGAGCGTGACTCCGAGAAGGAACAACCTGAGCCTGCCCCAGTAGGCAGAAGGAGGCGTGCCCAGTATGCCTTGGCCTTGGCAAAGAGGCAAGGCATAGCACATACACTGGCTCAGTAGGAACCCTGGAAATGATACCTCTCTCTGACTCGCACATATAGTAAAAGGGATGCCTAACTTGACCCTACCTGTTTCCAAGCATGTATAGGGAGTGCAGTATGTGCATCTGACATAGGCAGCCCTGCAGCACCACCTGAGGCATGATTGCCATGTGTTAAGCAATGTAAGGTAGTGCTAAACAGCATTTACCACCATGTAGTATATGCAAACTTGATGACCTTGAGTATCATCCTACCCTCACCAAACATGAGGCCACAATATGAAGACAAGATGATCAATTACAACAATTGGCTTAATATTGGTGTCAGTGAAAGGGGAGACAATGCCTGTCAGCCTGGGATGACATGCTCAATAAGACATGATGCTTCACTAGGAATAGATTTCACCTATCACCTGTGGCCTTTTGGATATTAAAAAAATAAAAACCACAAAGAGCCAGCAAAAGAGACTTGAAAAATATTCTGTATTCACAAATACATACAGCAAACAAACCGGTTTCGGCTGGAATAACACAGCCTTCCTCAGTGTATAGAAGCAACACACAAACATGCTGTTTAAATACTATAAAGCCAATTCCCATTGGTTGAACATTCATAAATATTCATTAAGTCCAGGTGGGAATAAACCCCCTAACTTAATGATCCACTTTTTTCTTTGTTATTTAATATATTATGCCATTCATTTTTATTCATACGATTCCTTTGAATAACATCAATAACCATAAACATATACTCAGCAGTGGGGTGCATTACCTGGTGTTTATACAAAGTGTTTGTTATTTTTTTATGTTTAATATTGCTCATATGTTCTGAGATCCTTGATCTTAATGGGCGAGATGTCTGCCCTATATAGAATGCTCCACACTGGCAAGTAGCAATGTAGACAACCCAATCATTGCTACAATTGGCAAAAAAGCCTAAATTATACACCCTGGAGCAATTTCTACTAGAGAACGCCTTAGATGTAGTAACATGTTTACAATTCGAACAATGACCACATGGAAAACATCCATATAAAGCTTTGCCTGACAAAGTAGTCTGTTTATGTAAAGATTGTTTACTATCACAACACTTATAATGATTGAAATAGGATTTCAAATTTTTTCCATTTCTGTATGAAAAAATACATCTATCCGGAATCAAATTAACAATGTTATGATCAGATTGGAGAATATTCCAATTCCTATGGACACTATCCAGCAGGGAATCAGTGTTACGAGCATAGGTAGTAACAAATCTAAGTGTTGTTGATCTAGCAACAGTATGGTCTCTATATTGAAGTAAGTCTGATCTGTCCATATTGTGTACCTGGTTTTTGGCCATTGTAATATTGCCAACCTTGTATCCCCGTTGTTTAAACCTATCCGTTAAATCTCTTTCATTCAAACCAAATGTGTGTGGCTTGGAACAAATGCGTTTGGCCCTTATAAACTGAGATTTAGGAATGTTCCTAGTGATATGTGGTGGGTGGTAGCTGGAAGCATGCAGAAGTGAATTATATTGTGGGAACTTTCTATACATTTCACTGTCCAAAGTGCCATCAGGCAACTTATGTATAAGGACATCCAAAAATGTAATGTTCTTTTTATCATGATGCTCAGTGAATGTTAGTCCCCATTCATTGTTGTTAAGATATAAAACAAAATCAGCAAGTCCAGATTCAGTTCCCCTCCAAACCAACCACACATCATCTAGGTAACGCCTCCATATGTCCATATCAGATAGAAAAGTGTTTTTGGAGGCATCATAAATAATCATAGACTCAACATAAGCCATGAAAAGGTCAGCATATATGGGGGCAAAAGAAGCCCCCATAGCTGTACCTTTAGTTTGCTAGAAACACAGATCTTTATAGTAAAATACATTACATGTGAGAACATATCTGGCCATGTCTATCAAAAAGGAATTGAACAATGGAGAATACAATTTGGCAACATCTAACCAATGTGCCAAGGCTTTTAATCCTGCCTGATCTGGTATATTCGTGTAGAGTGCACTCACATCTAATGTACATAGAAGCCAGTCAGCCTCAAGTTGTGTGTCTGATATTATTTGCAGAAAGTTCGTAGTATCCTTTAACCTAGATCTAATAGATGGTAATAAGGGTTTTAAATATTTAGTCAAAAACATAGACAGCGGCTCTGTAACATAGCCCTTTCCAGATACTATGGGTCTGCCCGGAGGATTGGTAACATTCTTGTGGATTTTGGGTAAAAAATAGATATATTGTGCATTGGAATCCACTATTGATAAATGTTGAAAAGTTTCATTGTTAATAATCGCCCGATCTTTGGCATCAACAAGAAAACATTTTATACATTTGACAAATCTTGTAGTAGGATCGACAGACATATGAGAATAGTATCTGGTGTCACAAAGCTGTCTACGAGCCTCCCTATCATAATCTGTCCAGTTTTGCACAACCACAGCACCACCCTTATCAGCTGTCGTAATAACAATATCCTTATTGTTCTGTAGATCACATATGGCCTGTTTCTCAATGACAGAAATATTGTTATATTTAACATTAGCATCAGAACTAAAATAGTGTAGATCTTTGAGTACACTGTTTAAAAACAAATGAACTGTGTCATGCATGGGTGGTACAAAACTGGATTTATGGTAGATGAATTTACCATGATCCACATTATAACCAGAATCACCAAAAAATAGTTTAAGATTGAGCAATCTGCAAAAGCTAACTACATCTTGAGCAAGTGCATCTTCAGAAATCATAAACCCAGGTATAAAACTGAGGCCTTTATTCAGAATAGAGACATGTGTAGAGGAAAGAACAAAATTAGACAAATTCAACACATTGTTAGGTTTTTCATCATTCACTTTTTCAGAGCCATTGCTAACAAGCCTTGAATATTTTGAACCTTTCCGATGTTTACGTCCCCCCCGTCTGTGTTTAATTCTAAAGGGACAACCCCAGGTGTTCTTTTCGGAGAGGGGGACCCCCGATGCTCTTAGGGATTCATTATCTGTGCCAGACGATGTATCATCAAAAGATGAAGTGGTCCCATTATAATTTTTGCGTAAAAGGCTCTTGTCACCCCCATAGTGCCTTTTTTAGGTAAGGCTCAAAACACAAACCCACCTCCATAGGTATCACAAGGGATAAGAAACTATAAGTAATGCTACTCAATGCCAGAAGTCTAAACTGCAAGATGCACACACTTCAAACTCTCCTCAGCATGGAGAATGTTGATATCTGTGCAGTAACAGAAACCTGGTTCAAGGCTCCCAAGAGCGCCCTAGCATTAACAGGTTACACCTCATACCATGCTTTACAGCTGAAAAACATGGAACAAACTACAAAAGGAGGGTGAGTATCAATATTTTTCAAAGATACCCACACCCCCAGGTTGGTGGCACAGCATGAAGCATCGGAGACTATTCATGTGCAACTAACAGTGGCTAACAGACCACCCTCCTAAACCCAGGAACCATACTTGGCCGACTGGAGAACACATGAAAATATGAAGGTCTCCCCAAACACCATTATATCGAGTGACTTCAACTACCCAAACATAGACTGGGAGCATTACCCTAGCCCCAACACCCTAGCCCAAAGGTTCCCAGAATTTATAAACCAAAATGCTATGGAACAACTTGCTACCACTCCCACAACAGGGGAAAACATACTGGACCTGATCATCACCAACATGGGAACTCTATGCTCAAGACCAGAAGTGTATCCTTCACTGGTAAGATCAGACCAGAGAGTAATCTCACTGGATATTCACAACCCGATACCAGCCCATGGCCAGAAAAACACAGTGAAAATTATTCACTAAAGCAAATGTCACACTCCTCAAAACTGAGGTGGAATCCTTCACTGCCCCTGTGCCTGTGGAAAATATGGCCCAGACCTCATAAACCTTTATAAACGCATTCTATAAACACCTTCAGGAATGCATGGATCATGCAATCCCAAATAAAACCAAGACCCAATCCTCCAAAGCCAGGCATCCTGTCCGGTGGACCCCAGCCTTAAACAAACCATATAATACAAGGAGGAAGCTACTATATGATAGATCAAAATTCCAAAAAGGGAAGGCATTTCTGATCAGTATTATTGAAAAACTACGGCCACACATAAGATCATCTAAGGACATCTTTGAGATAAAAATTGTACAGGACACCAAGGATAATCACAAGGCATTCTTAACTTATGGTAGAACCCTGTGTGGGAATCCCCAGATATGCTCAGAAGTAGTCCAAAATGACAAACAATACACCAAACCCACAGACATTGCCAACATCTGAGCTGACAGGTTCAGTGCAAACTTCTCCCCCCCTCCCCACCAAAAGGACAAATATCTATCCAGCAGAGTGCTGGCCCCCTGACATTGCAGATGCTCAGGTAACAGCCAGCCTCTCCAAAGCAAAACACACAGCATCAATGGGACTAGTCGGTGTCCTGGGCTGTGTCCAACATGAACCCCAAGAAGAATTGAATTCAAACATAAAACCACTGTTCAATCTCAGCCTTGCCACAGGATATGTACCCAAAGAGCAGTGTAGAGCAACAGTGGTCCCTCTCTACAAAGGTGGTGCCTCAATGGATACTGCAAACTATCGCCCCAGAAGCCTGACTAGCTTGGTCTGCAAAGCTATGGAAAGGATCATCATGGACCTCAGAAATAAGCATATTGGGGACCTAAAGACACTGAATCCTACCCACTTTGGCTTTGTTAATGGCAGATCCTGCCCCTTACACCTGGTTGAGTCATTTGAAACAGTCACTAAGGCCATTAACGAGGGGAGGGTGGTCCACACAGCCTACCTGGACCTCACAAAAGCCTTCCATACAGTACCCCACTTGGTCATCATACATAAGATCACCAGCTTCAATATAAACCCCTAAGTCACTAGATGGTTGCAAACTGGCTCAAGGACAGAACCCACATGGTTATAAATGCTGGAGCCATTGTCAGACCCCAAACCAGCTACAAGTGGCATCCCACAAGGCTCAGTCCTGGGACCTCCCTTGTTTGGTATATATTTCTCAGAGGTACAGGCCAACACAGAAGGACTGTTGGTGAACAAGTTTGCAGATGACTGCAAACTGGGTGCCATAATCGACTCTCCAGCTGACACAAGCATCCTACAAAAGGGCCTCATAGAAACAGACAACTGGTGCCAGAGCCATGTCCTCAAGCTAAATGCAAAACAGTTTATAGTCCTCCCCTTTGTCAAAAACTAAGTACCCACAAATTACCACATAGGTGGTAACCCATTAAGTATGGAAGAAGTGATAAGGGACCTGGGGACCCAAGCTGATAGCAATCTCTCATTCAATAACCACATGGCCAAAGTGTTTAGAAAAATATTTCATATAGCCCACCTAATCATGAAGGTATTCACATCTACATCAGGGGAGGTCATCGTGCCTCTTAACTCATCCCTCATCAGGCCCATAATTGAGTACAATGCCCCTTGTGGGATGTACCTTATCAGACACCTACAGCAGCTGGAAAGGCCACAAAAGTACCTCACCAGGAGGATCAAAGGGCTCAAACACATGCCATTCACTGCCCGGTTAAAGAAACTGCAGCTCCACTCAGTGGCATACCGCCTGCCCAGAGGCAATCTGTGCCTGATGTATAAAGCCATGTCCAACCTGGAATCAATGGACATGCCGCACCTCGGAAAATCAGAATCCCATCAAGCTACGTGCTCAAGAGACCTGAACCTCAGGACTGAAATAAATAGGACATGCTGGAGTGACAGATTCATAACCCAGAGGCTCCCCCACTCTTGAGTAAACCCCCACTCCAGGTTAGCCAGAGTCCCTCATTGACTCTCTTCAAGAGGAATCTTGATGAGTGGATGGGAGATTGTAGGTTTACCCTGGGTATCACTTCTATGTCACTGTTAGACAGAGGCACAGTATACTAACCTTGAAAAATGTCATGGCAAACTCCACTTAAAATGTGTGTTGAAAGCCAAACACACTCTGGCTAGGATTATAAATGCCCTAGGGCAGATAGTCTAGTATGAACCTATGAACAGAATCACACACACCAACTAGTACAACTGTGGTCAATGTGGAGTAATGTTTGGCAATGTCCACCCAAGTTGGTGAATACACAGCAATGTCGGACAAGCCTGGTTTAAGTAGGCCGTAGCTGAACAAAATGCAGCATGCTCATAGTTGCCCAACTGGCTCTTAATCAGTCTGGTCTGCTCAGTATGAACATTTAAAGCACTGATGGGACTCAAACCCATGATACTATGCATCATACTGAAAGTACTGAACCACTACACCATGACAGCATTGCAGTGTTCAGTCAGTATGAGAGAATGTTGCCATGTCTTTGCAAACTATCACATGGAAACCCTGCAGGCACAGCATAATCCCTGTTGAGTTATGACACAAAGGAGTCTGGCAGTAAGAAGACAACATGACTTCCAACACACACAGTATAAATGCCAATATTGGTCATGTTCACAAACAACCAGAAATGTAGTGGACTCCAGATCACAACATATGGAAAGGTCACACTGGGCATGCTCACACACTTGGATAAATGAGACATATATCAGGCAACAAACCATGGAAAGCCTGAACTGGGCATGCACACACACTTAGGCCATGTCTGAGTATAGCAGTCAGTCACACATATCTGGCAGTTGTATGTGTTCAGCCAGGAACCTCCCACGATCCAACAATCCACCCTGTGCACACAATTAAATGACAACAGACACATATATTAATATACTGGAACCCTGTCACGATCAAACATGTTACGCAGATACACAAGTTGTTCATAGAAACTGGGAAAGCTATGGCAATAAAGACCTGCAAACAGTAGCAGCAACAAATATTGTGCATCCCGAACATAAACATAGGTGCACCCCCACCTTCTCAGAGTAGTAACCCACCCCAAGGTGATAACGAGCAACCGGAAGGTTTGATTCAAGAGAGTGAAGTTCCCCAAGCCACTATTGATAGTGACATGGGAGACCAGGCTCCAGACCTAGCCTTGGTTCGTCGCAGTGATAGACTAGCGACAAAAAACAACTTGGGCTACAAACAGGGTCCTAGTGACCATATAAATTTTCAGAACCAAGCCTCCGGCAGCCATTACCCGAAGGGGAGAAGGAACAATTCCAGAACCAGGAGGAAGAACAAGTGGTGAACATTGAAGAAAGGGAAGATTGTTTAGAAGCTTTAAACACTTGCAGTATAGTTTTGAATACTTCAAGATACTTTAAAATTTATAATTACTCGGAGATTAATATATTATCCGAGATGGCTGACTTATTATCAAAGGGACATACTTTTGTTCCAACTGCACACACCCAAATAGCTGACATTTTAATAGATTTAAAACATTTTGTTCGTAAAATGAATTTGAATTTACTAATGGGTGATCATTTACCAACCCAGAATGACTACTATATTCCAAATGTTTATAACCCTCCTACCCACTTGATTTTGTCCTTCTTTGAACAGATGTGCGAAATTGATATTAGGAACACACTGTTTAGTAGTAGGCATGGTAACTTCCAACAACACAATGTCTCAAGAGAGGAAAGGGACATACTTAACTTTTTGAGTTCCTCTTATGTGAGAATTATGAAACCAGATAAGGGAGGGGGCCTGGCAATTATGAATGTAACAGATTATAACCAAAGAATGTTATCGATCTTAAACACTGAGACATACAGTGAAGTGTCAAGGAATGAGTTAAATATAGCTATGAATAGAGTGAATTCCTTGTTGTATGATTTATATATTGAAGGGCGTATTGACAAGAAAGTGTTTGAATTCTTGAAGATGCCAGCACCGAGACTACCTATTATTTTCGGAATTCCAAAAATTCATAAAAGTGTGGCAGACCCAACAATTAGTAGATGCAAGGGGAAGTATGACATATGCTTGCGCTAAAGCTGTTGACAACATTCTTAAAAAATATGTTGCCCAAGAGACCCAAATTTCAAAAGATTCCTGGTCCTTTTTGCAACACATTAATCAAATTCCATTTTTTGAAAACGCCTTATTTTTGACAATAGATGTCAAGGATTTGTATTCTTCGATTCCCCACCAGGAAGCCATTGAAAGGTCAGTACTTTTTATGCAAACCCATAATGTCCCTAGTGATGAAGTGAACTTGGTGACAGAATTAATAGACATAGTACTGTCCTATAATTATGTCACCTTTAATGGTAAATTTTACCATCAAAGAGTGGGAGTTGCGATGGGGTCCCCATGTGGGGCCAGTGTGGCTAATAGGTCATGGTGCACTTTGAGAGACAACATGTCTTACAAAATCCTTGGTGCCAACAACACATAAAATTTTATACGCGATTCTTGGACGACATTTTTGTGATGTTTGTCGGCCAGGAATCAGAGGCACTGCGAATGATAGACATGTTTAATAACAGCACAGAGTTTTTGGAATTCACTTATTCTGTACACAAGGACAAGATTTCATATCTTGACATTGAATTAAGGAAAGATTATAGAGAATTAGTTTATTTAGCAAAAATTTTTCGTAAGAGTACTTACTCAAATTCCTTCCTTCATTTTTCCAGCTGCCACCCTTTTTCACAGAAGAAATCTGTGATTAAGGGGCAGTTAGTTAGGGCAGTTAGGATGTCCACAAAAGATGAGGATTTTATAGCTGAATGCGATACACTAAAGAACTTTTTCTTACAGAGAGGTTACCCTCTAGATTTGTTCATGACCCTCCTCGAGGAAGTGAAAGCTAAGAGACATGGAGGAGTGTTCCCACCAATTTTGTGTAATAATAAAAATATGGCTTTGGTTTGTAGTGACAAACAGGGGTCTGACGAGTTGTTCAGCCCTTATTGCTTTATTTCCACTTTTGCCATGGAATCCTTTGAAATAGTTAACATCATTTGTAAGAATTGGGGGTTACTGCTGAACCATAATGAGACACGTACAACTTTCCCCGAATGCCCAAAAATAGTTTTCAGAAGTGGTGCAAATTTGAAACAAATCTTAGAAAACAGAGCCACTGTGATGAAAAAGAAACTGGGTACATTCAAATGTTATATGTGTAACCAATCAAATATATCCATGAGGGTAACAGTTGTTGTATCAGGGATGTTAAGATCAAAGCCAAGGACAAATATGATTGCAACAGTAAGCAAGTAGTGTATTTGGCAAGCTGCACCCACTGTCCCATGTTCTATGTCGGCAAAACCGATAGAAGACTAAGAGACAGGATATATGAACACATATATAGTATTAACAATAGTAAATCCACAAATGCATTGGCAAGACACATTTTAGAACAGACCATACATAATTTCAAATTTAGTGTCATACAACAACTATACAATGACGGAAGAGGTGGTCCAGAGTCACTTAGATTGGAAAGGTTAGAGCTTTGTTGGCAATTGAGGCTGAATGCCTGCCAGTTTCCTGGTCTGAATGAGTGTAATTCGATTATGTGTGCCCTACGCTTGAAAAATCTGTTAAGGTGAATTCTCATTTGTATTTTTAGATTTGAGACTTTGCTGCTTTTATGAGCAAATACATGTGCAGTTCTTTGAGATCGAAATTACAAGTCAAAATTTTATTTTTATTTTTAACTATTTTAACATTGTTAGCTATATAAAGCTTAACATAATTCTTTACTTGGAGATTTTTTATACATTTTTATATTTATACATTTTTATATTTACATTTGTTAGTATATTATTTTCATATTTTTTATCATTGTTCATTATAGCATTGTATTTTCTGAGTTGCGATTTGCATGCATATGAGATTTTATATAGGTAGAAATTAAACAAACAATATATAAAAAACAAACAATAAAAAATAAAAAATAAAGAATTAACTAGTAGTTGCAAGTCTCACCAGTAGGGTGAGCTCTCATGAGTACATGTGTAGTGCTGCGTGACTTCAATGTGATTTCAATGAGATTTGGGTGCTATAAAATGCTCTAGTAGATTATTAACTTTAAGTTTTGTTTCTGATGAAGTTGGATACTTAAATCTGACGAAAAGTGCATGTTTAAAGAGAAGCTTAAATAAATATTTCAAATGCAGGTTTCGTAGTGGATTTTTCACATGGTGTTGGAAGACAGTGTTTGGGAAGTTTTTGTTTACCTGTTTCAAACCATTTTCAAGGCTTATGTTATGAGGTGGAGCATGTCCATTACTTCTGGGTTTGAAATGGCTGCGTACGTCAGGCATAGATCACCTCTGAGTAGGCGTTAGGCAACTGAGTAGAGCTGGAGATCTTTTAGTTGAGCTGCATAGGACATCTGTGTGTATCCCATGATCCTCTTTTGGAGGTACTGTTGTGTTCACTGTGGTTGCCGCAGGTGTTGGGTAAGGTACACCCTAAAAGGGGCATTGTAGTCAAACATGGGCCTGATGAGTGACTAGTAGAGGGCCACAATGACCTCCCATGATCTACATGCAAACACCCATGTGATAAGGAGGGCTATATAAAGGTCTTTGCAATGACTCTGTCAATGTGATTAGCAAAGGAGAGGTTATGATCTATGTGGGTCTGTGGGATATTGCTCTGTTATGTAGTAGCTTCCTCCTTCTGTTGTACAGCTTATATATGGCTGGGGTCAACCAGACAGGTCTCCTGTTTTGGAGGAGTCATGGTTTTATTTGGGATAGCATGATCAATGCATGCCTGCAGGTGCTCATACAATGCGTTTGTAAAGGATTCTGCAGATCAGGCTGTATTATCCTCCAGCACGGGGCCTTTGAAGTATTCCACCCCAGTCTTCACAAGTGCAAAGTCTGCTTTTGAGAAATTCTTTACAGTGATTTCCTTGGCTGGGGGTGGGGACGGGATATGGATGTCCAGGGAAAGTTGTTTATGGTCTGATCTTAACAATGACGGTTCTACCTCTGGTGTGGAACATAGAGTCCCCATGTTGGTGATGTTCAGGTCCAATATGTATTCCCCCTTGTGGGTAGGGTGACTGGTTGTGTCATAGCACATGGATTCACAAATTGTAGTGGCTGTAGGGTGATGTTGTTGAGGGCCCAAGTAGTATTCTCTGTCAATATTTGTGTACCTGAAGTCAACCACTATAATGGTGTGTGCGAAGACCTGCATATCCTACACTGTTCCCAGGAAAGCCAAGTGGGGTTACTGGGTATGGGAGGGTGGTCTGAACTACACACCAAACCAAAAGGCAGTTTTGCACAATGGTAGTTGTATATGTATGGCCTGTCATGCTTAGTGCAGTGGTACCAACCCTGAGGTGTGTGTATCTGTGATGTATATGGATACACCCCCTAATTGTGTTGTGTGTTACAAGTCCTGTGGTCATGAAGCATGCTATAGAACATAACCTGGCAGTGCCAGTGTGTATATTTGACCCTGAACTTGGCATCTGTTAATGCACAGATATTGTTATCCCCCATACTGAGGGATAGTTAAAGATGTACATTCTTCTTTGGAAAGACTGATTATGTCAGCACCCTATAAATACAGCAGGAGAAAGGATAGGTTGCTATATATGGCATTTCATTGATATCTGTACTTTAGCATGTTAAGTGTGCCACATGACATGTTTTAATGTCTTACAGGAATATGTCTCACAACAGGAAGCCCGTATATTCCCCCGAGGAAGAGAAGGTCATCTATGATTCCCTGGTACGGCATTACAACTTGCTGTTTGCCAGATCTAGCCAGGACCAGCATGGACACACTGCACTGTGGCAGGATGTTGTCTATCGGGTGAATGATGTAGGCATGCATAACCGGACTTATTAGCAGGTATGCCATCACTGCAGTGATTTAATCAGACATGTCTGGCAGCATGCCTCCGATGTCCACAGACAACAGCTTGCCACAGGTGGTGGTGCATCAACACATCCCCCCCTTACCAGAGTGGAAGAGCTGTTCCTCAGCGTGGTGGCTCCTGGACAAGCAGTACAACAGACATGCATCATCATGGAGGCCGCACATTGATGAGGTTGACTGCTGTGTAGTGTTGATTGGCTGACCAACAACAGACCCTGTCACACCTCCCTGTGTCATTGCACATCTATCATCATAATCACTATCCCCAGCAGTGGCTTCAGGTTCCCTGCTGCACTCCACCAGAGCAACATCAGAACATGTGAGAGGAAGATAGGAAACACAGTTTACAAATGTGTACATGATATTAGCACACAGGCACACATGCACACAGGCACACAGGTGCACATGCACACAGGCGCACATGCACACAGGCGCACATGCACACATGCACACAGGCTCACAGGTGCACAGGCACACATGCACACATTCTGCAGTCCCTCGGTGTATCACTTAAGCAAGAAGGTGTCTGTATGCATATCGGCCACAGTTGCCATACACCTACACTGGGTGTCCATCACTCACAGACTTTGCTGTGTTTTAACATGTCTGACATATACTCCAGACATGAACCCTCACCCACATTAATCTATCAAAGCTTTCATGGGTGTGTGTCACATAGTTGGCCTAGGACACAGATCACTACAGTAGCCTGCATTGTCACCAACATACATGTATGGCCTAAGGTCTGGTAAGCTGCGGCACATGCTGGCAAAGGTAACAACTGTATTCATATGGGGCAGGCTTCACACATAGGAACTATTAAAGGTCACAGGTACATATCTGTATGTGGCACACACATACCTGATGTGTGCATTGAAATTACTGTTATAATAATATGTCATACAATAATAAAAGCAAAACACACAACACATTGACAAATGCACACCTGGCATTTGTAGGATTCAAACCCCTATTTAGTTATTTTATGATACTGGAGAGAGACACATTAGCGCACCGCGCTATTCGCATTACTAGATGGTTTTCTTTCTCCTGCTGTATTTATAGGGTGCTGACATCATCAGTCTTTCCAAAGAGGAATGTACATCTTTTAGTGTGTTATCCCAGTCTTCAAAAAGGCCATTCCTTTCACAGAAAATTGCATACACACACATTGTTTGCAGGATTCAAACCCCTACCTAACTATGTTGTGATATTTTAGATAGACGCATTAGCGCAGTGTGCTATTCGCATTACTGGGTGAGGACAACAAAGTATGTTGCACTGCCAATTATAATTATCAGTTTTCATGTCCAGTGGACATGTGTGCAAAATGGGCAGCTATATATGGGGCGTGATTTTTTTGTGGGTACAGATTGCCCTTTTTTTAATTTTTTTTCAGGTGAGAGTGGAATGTGAGGTAGAAGAAGAAGGTATATTTGGGAGGTAGGTTGGGGAGGTAAAGAGATAAGACAAACAAGATGCATACAGGGGCAGTGTATGACACATGAGGTGGGTGAATACAATTGACGGGGACGGGTGTTTGGAAATCGCAAGCCCATGAGCCCACAGATGGTAACAGTGAAACTGAGATCCCCACCCATGGGCAGTCACCACTGCACCTTCACAGCCCCAAGGGTGGCTGTGCTGGGGGCTGTGTAGGACAGGCAGGCTCACCATTAAAACGTGCCACTCCCGCCACGAGCTGGCATAGGGGATCAGCGACTGAACGCTGGATCTCTCTATGCACCACAGCCCGGACCCTTCGAAGGGTGACAGGTGGCCTTTCTCCACCCACGCTTGCATGAGGAGGACAAGTCCCATCCCCTTCAGTGCTTCCACCCAAAGGTGGCACAGGACCAACGGAGGAGGGGAGCATGGGCTGGGCACCGGACCTGCTGGTGCCAGGTGCACTCACCAGCTGAGGAGGGACAGGTGGGTCCACTGGGACCAGCCTTCCCATACGTTCTGTGATTAGGTGTGTTTAATTACAACATAAACAACAGCATTTCACATTAGTTGTAACAGCATGCAGTAATATTCCCATTAACCCAACACACCAAGGTTCCAACAGTTGAACAGCAAGCAGAACACATGCATAAACTGAACAACAGTGGACATTCCAACAGCATGCAGGGATGATTGGTGGCAACAGACCACCATGATTGTGGTATTTGAACAGGGCACATGCATCAAAGTGAATGCAGATATTTATAGAACAATAGGACATATGTCCCAACAAATGTTTTGAGATTACACATACCCATTGAGTTGTGGAATTGATTATTTATGCACATACAGTAGGATGTAGAAAGAAAACTCAATTAACATCTTATAAGTACTTTTAGTCTACACTACATTCCTATTGACTGCAGGTGTATATCCCCTCCATGTATTATTACACTTGGCAACATGCATTAGGTTGTGTAATGGGTTTGGCTAGTTCATTATATACCTGACCTATGTCTGACATAATAACTGTCCAGGATGCAGATGTTACTGCTACATATTTATTGTTGTATTTATATTTCTTTATCTACATATCTGGATGTGTTCACGTGACATTTTCAGTTCAATTTGTACAGAACCCTGCATTTCTTGTAGCACACTCACATTTCTGGGGAACACATTAACAAGCTACTCCTGTGCCAGATTTACTTATGCATGCCAGCCAGTAACTGACTGTTCAGACTGTATATATGCTTCACAGCTACTAGCACTTCCATCACCCACTTTAGATGTGACTGCCCAACTGTGTGTTGCCAGCACTTAATAAAACAGTACTATTTGTATAATGCAAGGGTAAAACAACATTTCAAAGTAAGTGACACAGACACACTCCAGGTTTTATACCTTTATTAATTACATTACACACTTTTCCACAGGCTCATGCCTTTATTTGATATTTCAGTGTATATGGAAGACATATTCAAGACATATTATACCTTTATTAATAGGTTAGAACACTCTTTTTCAGGCTCACTCACTTATTTTATATGACAGTACCTGCAGTGATATTATTCTGGACATATTTTACATTTCTTAATGGTTTACTATGCTCTTTTTCTGGCTCTCTGACTTATTTCATATAACAGTACATGCAGAGGACTTATTCAGGGCATTTATGGCTGTATTACTGGACTACAACACTTTCTTTCATGCTCTCTACCCTATTTTATATAACAATGCATGCAGAATCATCACTAACCTGCCTGGTGGCACAGCCTTAGCAGTCTATCTGCATAAGCTTGCTGATTCGCAGCACGGTCACCTGCAGCTGTGAAGTATAAGAAGGGATATTGAGACATACCTATCCATTATACAGAATCAATTATCATTTCTTACATACTGCATTCCATGGCTACCTACTTAGTTGTGGGGCATCTTGCATCCCATGGGCCTCCTGTATCCACTGGTTCAGTCAGTCCTGCTTCTGTCTCTTCAGGTCTGCATGGTGGAGACGGACCTGCTCACCAGTCCGAGGAACACCTGTGACACTGGTGAGGTCATGAGCTAACCGGTTCCAAGCCTCGGCCTTGTACTCCATCCCTTGGAACTGGCCCTGCAGGAGTCTTGACTCATGATGGTGGACAAGGAGCCAAACCATGTATTTTGACTAATCGATGCCCCGACGTTGTGCTCGGAAGCATGTATCCTCTCCAGCACCAGCCATTCTAACTGCAGATGTGAGCTACAATCAGTTATGGTAAGTATTCCCGCCTATGGGGCTTAAATATGCCGCATTTCCCTGCACTTTTTTGTGATTGACCATTTTTGAAAATTCTTGGCTGACTGCAGACCTGCTTAGTAATGGTTACTCTACCATTTATAAATATATGTATCTTAACAGTGGCTGTTTATCCTAAGCTGTGGCTTACTGGTTCAGTACTTTGATTATGGTGCACAGGGTCCTGGGTTCAAACCTTGGCATTACATTTTATTTTACTACTGTCCAGACAGGCTAGGGGGTGTGGCTGTCTTTAAGCAACTTTGCTCTATGTTGATCCACGTTGCCCTACGGTGCGCTGGTTGGCACCGTGCACACCTCTGCACAAACCGATTGCGCTGGGTAAAGCGCTATTTAGATATGGGCAACTACATTGCACTGGTAAAGCACTATTTAGCTATGGGCAACTACATTGCGCTGGGTAATGTGCTATTTAGCTATGGGCAACTCTATTGCGCTGGGTAAAGCACTGCTTAACTGCGGGCAATTATATATCAGGATCCTTTATAAATATATATTTTGTTCACTGATATATAGGCCATTTCACTACTTTTTAGCAAAATTGTAATCATATATGTCGGGTATTATTTCATATAACTGATTTAAAACATAAATAGGAAGGGAGTGGTGGGACTCGAACCGTGAATGCCTCCTGTTTGTGCGAATGCTCTACCATTACGCTATTGCTATTTGGCATAATTTGCATAAACATTCCTTCTTATGCTCTTCCATGATGGGATTGCTAACTGCAGCTAAGCAATGGGCACACCCGCGCACACATGCGCAGATACGGGCAGCTATTTTGGGAATATAAAAAAATTATAATTTTAATGCTTTACTTTTCATAACTGTGATGGGGGTTTATAATGTCAGGGAGTGTGGTGTAGGGTGCATGGACATTTGAGCAGACTCACTCTTCTGTGCTTACATTTTTATTTTTGAACCCTTGCAGGGGCGTGGACATTTAGACTGCTCGGCAGTCGGACACACCCCCTGCTTTCCTACACGGTCCGTGTTAGACTTGCGGTTGAGTCAGAGTGCCCTCATGAATATTCATGGCATGCTGACGTCATACCGTTCAACTGCAGCCTCCGAGTAAGACTTATTTAGTCTTACACAGAGGACTCGTGAATCCGGGGGTATGTGAACCCTTTTATTTATTTATTTATTCTTGTATTTATTTATATATTTATTTGTGTACCAGGGTAGTGCACAAATCTCAATGTTTGTAAGAGGGAGGTAGGGGTGTGTTTGTTTGTGTAAGAAGTAAGCAGGTCTGTGTATGTGTAAGAGGGAGGTAGGTGTATGTAAGAAGTAGGTAGGTTGATGTGTGGTGTGCGTGTGTAAGTAAGAGGGGTAAGG